>NW_026722477.1:0-7302 GCF_029784015.1 Lycium ferocissimum | reverse complement strand
TTTTCCCGGGAATTTATATTTTTGGTATATACTTTTTAAATTTCAGATATATACGTTCGTGGGCACGGCGGGGCCCCCCCGTCATCCGAAAAAACCTTCCTTTGGGGTTTGTGGACATGGTTGTGGGTTTTTTTACTTTTTTGGGGAATGCGTTTGTATGACCCTTTTTTCCGTTATGGCGGTTTTTGTCCGGATTTTGTATTTTTTTGGGGGGCCGTTGTCCCTTTGAAAAATTTTTGGCTTTTGATATAGTAATGTTTCGGTTTTTAAATGTTCCGAGATAGTTTGATATAATTGCTGCAACAGGTGACAATTGTGCCAATATATGCTATTTGTATGATCTCGCATTGATATGATGTTCGGTGCTCCACTTCCGGCACTAGTCACGGCCACGGGTCAGTCGTGACACTTTTCTTCCACAATTACCATTTTACCCTTTTCTACTCTACGTCCACCTTTCCCTTCCGTACGTAACTACCTTTCATCCTAGGTCTCGCATTCCCGATGGTACCGTATACACCTTCATTGCCACTATTTCATAAATACCCGTATATCGCTCCGTTCGAATTTCGCTCACTGCTTTCACCTAATATCCTGTAGCAAATTAAATTGTCAACTTTCCGAATCCTTCACCAAACCTTGTTCTTCTCATACCATCCCCCTGTACACAGCAAATATCAATAATGTCTTACAGAACATACAACTATATCACATTCTGGTCATCCGGAACTACCGATTTCAGGTAATAGGTCGAATACGTCAATACTTACCCTCGTGGCTTTCCATGTCGCCACTTACCTTTTTCCGTCGTATGTAAGTTTACATAAGAGATTTCATTTCCTATAGCTTGTTTCATCGCACGATCTAGGACAAAGAAGGGTCAACAATCCCTAGATGCCCCGTAGCCTCCTCGTTTATAAATGTGGCCGGCTGCACACCATAAACATGTGACTCCTTACAGACACGACTTTGCAGACAACCCCACTACGTACCTCGCCTCCGACATTATCCTTGTCACACCCTAATCTTGATCGGTGTGATGGGCACCCGCCCACATACGGAGCCGAGCGAACCTCGACTCCAAGTTCATACATATTCCTTTCAAATTTTCAGATCAAATCACATGAAACGTACAGAAAGACTTTCAAAGGAACTGATTACAGACATCATCTTAGGCGGCCATGCGTATCAAACATAACAAACATATCAGATCAAATCCGTAGGCAAAGTGAATGTACATCGCCCTAACATACATATACAAAACATATAGGCCATTCAAAGCCACCATAGCAAACAGTACGTCAAGACACAAAGTATCTCGTACCCACGACTCGTCTCGAAAGTTCTAACACAAATCAGAAATCACAACTTAGGTATGCTCTGACTCGGCGACACTCCGGAGGGACTTGGAGCTCGCCAACCTCGTCAAACCTCCCAAGAGTCTTCTCTCGATCATCTGGGTACCTCCGTGGCATGAAACGCAGCCCTGTGGCAAGATTAATATGTACCGAGTATGAAAGGCAGAACAGCGTTAGAAACGTAATCATGGATCGAATCAAATGTATGCTATACAAAGGCATTTAAATCATAACCGCATCCGTATGCAGAATATATGTACGATATGCAGTAACAAACAAATACGTAAGTGACAAGATCAAACTCGCGCGTAATGCAAATGTACGAATGCAAAAAATAAAAAATCATGCATGTGGTCAGAACGTGCCTCACCACCGGATGCCGGTGCCACAACACATCATACTCTGAAGATTTCAAATTCCGTACAAACCCCGAACACATCGTAACATCATACACATCATATCATCAGAATATATCAGAAGCCATATCACATCATAACACCATAGACAAAACGCCCTATGATGCAGGTCTCGAAATCGTGAATACATCATACCGCTCAATATGTCATAATGCGAGAGAAATAAACTCTGCTCGATTTACAAGGAAATCGTAACATATGCACGAACAGAGTAGTGAGAAACTAAATGCACATAAACCAAGACCCGATGAAATAATCAGACGTTCATAATGGATTATTCATAACAGAATACTCATATCAGAATCTTCTTATCAGAATATTTATATCAGAATACTTATATCGAAACACTTATGTGGAATATTTATATCAAGGTTAGGAATACTCATACTTATATCGTAATACGCAAAATCGAATACCTATTCCAAATTTCTTGTATCGAATTTCTGCGTCAAACGCTTGTGTCAAATATTTACTTCGAAGATCTATATCCGGATGCTTAGACCAGAATGTTTACATCGTGATACGTATAAATTTCTAATGCTTTAAATCAAATTCGTCATTACAATTATTAGATATTTAAATTAGGGGAGACATACGACTCTAAACAGATTCAGAATCGCTTTAATAGAATAACCTGAATATACATATCAATATCACACCTTACTTGGCTCTAAGACATGCCAAAAGAAAGAAAAGGGTAAGCCTTACATACCTGCGCGACTAACTAGTTATGCTTATTTGTCCAAACTTGTCAATCTACATACCAAAGAATTCACACAATTATTTAATCCATTGTTATTCACTTGTCTCAACTTTTCAAATAAATTCACTTATATTCTGGGCCAAATTTCAAAAGATCTCCCTTGAAATACACCGTCCCGAGAATATGGCTCGGCCCAAACCAACATCAACAAACCCGAGAATTCAACTCGGCCAATCCAACAACAATACTAGCAGTTATTCAAGCAACACTTCTATATTCAATTCAATTCACTTCAATTCAATTCACATAATTTTCTAACAACTCAATTAACATATTACTTTACCGAAACCTTCCAATTCACAACAACTATACATTTCATCATCATTCATATATACTAACTTCAACAACAACCTTCCATCTTCATCACATAATTCATAAACGACGACAACTAGAATATCCAATAATATCAATTTACATTAACAACATTATCCATGCAATGTAAGAATTCAAGCCAATATCACACTTAACTCCTTCCACGATCCACGAACAATCACAACTTCATTTCTAACTACTAAATTCCCATTTAACATCATGGAATCCATAACACAACAATTAAAATACTTAGGAAAATTAATTCATCATTTCTCCACAATGCAACTATACTCTAGCCAAAACAACTTCATGCATATTTTCATAAATTTTTATGCATTTTCATTCATTTCTATACACTTCAACAACAACTAACATACTACACATATTTAATTCATCCTTCCTACACAACACATCACACACACACCCACGGCCACAACTACACATTCTCGGCCACAACAAAATTCCCATATTCTCATGAACTTCATTCATTTCTCCATACCACAAACACAAAAGGCTACTCATAACACATAAAAAAGATTAGATCCTTACCTTTTTCCTTAATTCCCCACTTGGCTAAGGTTGTGAGTTTGCCACAAAAGAGTGATTTTCTTTCTTCCAACAATTATACAATGTTGAAGAGGGCCTCCAAATTATTAGTGGAATTACATGAAGAAACAAATTTTTGGAACAAGATTTCCATGACTTGATTTTCCATGGAAGTGGCCGAATAGGCCCTTTGTTCTTGCTCTCACTCTTTTTTTTTTTCCAATTTCTTGAATGATGATTTCTCTAGATTTTCCCTTCACTCCCTCATATATAATTTTAATAATCATGTGAGAGGCACATGCCTCTCTAGAATTTTCCTTAAATTTTCCTAGAAAAGGATGACTTATTTTGTCATCTTATTTTCCCTTCTTCTTCTTTTGTCACATGGCCAACATGGCCTTCTTGGAACCTTCAAGAACTCCTTTTGTGAAATTCCCCATTTTTGCCCTCGACTTTTCTTAATATTACCATTTTACCCCTAGCCTTCCACATTATTTCCACGGCCCATTTTGCGAATTTCTTTTTGCCCTTAACCTTTCACAATATTTTCATACTAATAATAGTCATAAATAATATTTATAACAACTCGTCCATTAAAATAATTTCTCAAAATGGTCTCGCTTTCTTTAACTTTCCACGACGACCTTGGAATTTCCAAACGTACAATATACGGGCTATAACAGACATGCACGCCATACAAATAATGTCTCCACATTTTCAAGGCATGAATAACTGCGGCCAATTCGAGATCATGAGTTGGGTAATTCTTTTCATGTTTCCGCAGTTGTCTCGAAGCATAAGCAATGAATTTTCCATGCTGCATCAACACACATCCTAGCCCAACACCGGAGGCATCACAATACACTACATAGCCATCCGGCCCTTCTGGAAGCGTTAAGACTGGAGCTGAGGTTAATCTGTCCTTCAACTCTTGGAAGCTATGCTCACAAGCGTCATTCCACTGAAACTTTGCTGATTTCTGAGTTAACTTCGTCAATGGGGCTGAAATAGATGAAAAGCCCTCTACGAATCTCCTATAATAACCTGCCAAACCCAGAAAACTACGAACTTCTGTAGGCGTCGTAGGCCTTGGCCAAGTCTTCACCGCCTCTATTTTCTGAGTATCAACTCTAATGCCATCATCTGAAATCACATGGCCCAAGAATGTCACAGAATTTAGCCAAAACTCGCACTTTGAGAATTTTGCATACAACTCCCGAGTACGGAGAATCTCCAAGAACAATACGTAGGCATCCTCGTATGCTCGATTCTCGCGCGAGAATACACTAAAATATCGTCAATGAACACTATCACGAACAAGTCCAAGAGAGGCCTGAATACATTATTCATTAAGTTCATAAACACTGCCGGCGCATTAGTCAGCCCAAACGACATCACTCGAAATTCATAATGGCCATATCTTGTTCTGAAAGCTGTCTTAGGAATATCTTCTTCTCTAACTCTCACTTGATGATAACCCGACCTCAAATCTATTTTAGAAAACCATGTGGTACCTTGTAGCTGATCAAATAAATCATCAATTCTTGGAAGGATACCTGTTTTATCGTCACCTTATTCACTCGCCTATAATCAATACACATTCGTAGTAGGAGCCATCTTTCTTTTCACAAATAATACCGAAGCACCCCACGGTGATGAACTCCTAATAAATCCCTTTTCAAGCAAATCTTTCAACTGAGCATTTAACTCTTTTAATTCTGCCAGAGCCATTCGATAAGGAGGAATAGAGATAGGCTCGGTATCCGACAACACATCAATGGCGAAGTCAATCTCCCTTTCTGGAGGAAGGCCTGGAAGTTCATCTGCAAATACATCTGGGAACTCATTCACTACCGGAACAGATTGGAAGGTTGGTGATGTTGCCTCGGTGTCATGAACTCGGACTAAATGATAAATGTTGCCCTTGGCGATCATCTTTCTCGCCTTAAGGTAGGAAATAAACCTTACCTCTCGGGTTGCCGATTACCTTTCCATTCAAGCACGGCTGTCCTGAAAATTGAATCGAACCACTCTCATTCGACAATCAACATTAGCATAAAGATGAGGCCAACCAATCCATACCCATTATGACATCGAAATTAGCATTTCTAGCTCGACTAGATCGCCTTTCGTTTGGTGATCACATATCACAATAATACAATCTTTATACACTTGTTTAGTTGTCAATGATCACCAACCGGAGTAGATACCTCAAAAGGCTTGATCGGTTCGGGTTTCACCCCAATACGATTTGCAACATAGGGAGTAATGTAAGATAACGTGGATCCCGAATCTATCAATGCATAAACATCATGAGAAAACACAATCAATGTACCTGTAACCACATCTGGGGAGGACTCAAGATCCTGTCGTCCGGGCTACGTGCATATAAGCGGTGCCGTGTGGCACCCGAAAGAGATACTCCCCTCGGCCCGCCGGAGTCCGGCGAGTCTTCCGTAGGGCGTGCCGAAGAAGAATCGGCCGCCGACCCCGTGGGCCGGGTCCTAGCTCGCCGCTCATCGATGGGCAATTCCATCATATGCCCCACCGACCACAAGCATAACAAGCATCCAACCCCGGCGGCACTGCCCGTGCACGTAACCTACCGCACCGGCCGCATCGCGGCATCGAGAGGTCTCTCGACCGTAATCACCCCCGAATCCTCGAACCTCGGGGGCCCGAACTCGGCTCCCGTCATGAATGGAAAGAGTGATCAATTCCTCTATCAGTAACCGGGAGGTGCACTTTTTGCCGTCGACCGACCCCGAGTGCCTAGAAAATGTCCGTTCCCGATCCCCATAATCACGGCCCCGTGCCTATAGATCAGCCCTTTACTTTCGCCCTCTATCAACATCACGATCACCCTCTGGCGGAGGTTGATGTCCCTCAAGATTTTGGGCATGGGCTTGAACGCGGGAAATGTCCATCCCGTCTTGTAATGAAGCGTCAAATAATCTTTGAATAAGTGTGGCCCTAAGCCACCACGAATCTATACACTACCACCCATGTCGGCCACCATCGTCGGGGCATACCTAGCCAAGGAATTAAATTGAAGGCTATACTCCCGGGCGCTCATGTTACCCTGCTTCAAATTCAAGAATCTATCCGCTCTAGCTCGGCGGACCTCGGGCGGCAAATAATGACGAAGGAATGCATCAACAAATTCTTGCCACACCGGAGGAGGCGCATTCTCTTGCCTCGATGCTACCCAATTATTGTACCAAAGAACCGCCACATCTCGGAGTCTATATGATGCTAACTCCACCGATTTGGTCTCAGAAGGATGAATAATCCGCAATGTTCTTAGTATTTCATCAATAAAACCTTGCAGGTCTTCATCCGGTTTGGACCCAAAGAATTCCGGAGGATTGAGGCTCATAAAATCGCGGGCTCTAGTGCCAGTCCGAACGATCACTTGGCCCCACATTTTGCCTTTGTGCCTGAGCGGCAACCAACCGCGCCAATAAATTAATAGCCTCGGTCACTTTTTGACCCGATGTAGCCGGTGGAGGAACTGAGGCATAGGAGCTGAGCCGTTTCCCCTTCTTGCTCTTCCGTAATAGGCGAGTAGTGGAGGCACTAGATAAAGCCTCATGATGTGATTCATCCTCATTTGCATTCATGCGCCTCTTCGGCCCGCCTTTTCATAGTAACCTTGCCCTTCGGGGCAGCCTTAGCTTTTCCTTTTGGCGGTCCGAAATCACAACATACTCATTGGGGAGGATTAAATTATACTCGGCTCTATCGCACGATTTCATATGAAGAAAGATGGTCATTTTTCCTAAAATGTCCCGTAGCCTCCTATTTATTAGCGTGGCGCGCAACACACCATAAACAAGAGAATTTTACCAGACATGGCTCGTAGACACTTCCTAGGACTGAACTGCTCTAATACCACTTCTATCAC
>NW_026722476.1:0-7648 GCF_029784015.1 Lycium ferocissimum | reverse complement strand
GATCGATATTTTCCCCCCGCGGTGAGGAATGATTTTCGACCGCTTTACTTTTATGTTGTGGTTATGGTTGCCCAAAAAGAGTTTCGGGGTTTTTTCCCTAAATCTCTGCTTTATTTTACATTATTTGTGCTTGTGCGTACGCCTCGTATTCGGTACATATTTCTTTTCCGCCCCCTTTTTGTTTTTTGTGTTCTCTCCGGGTCTTTGATAAACAGGGGCGGCGCCCCTTTTAAGGACCGAGATGGGCAATTGGGTGTCGCACCCCAATTTCCCGGAGTTTTTGGGTTTTTGAGTCCATGGGAAACCGTTTGTATATATATAGTTTTGGGGTATGTGGGGGGGCCACATTTTGGGCATTGATATCTGTTACTTTTTAGAGGCTTGCGGCCGATTGTCGGTGTATATTTTTTTGGCTTGGCCCCTTTGTTTTTTTGCGTTGGCGGTAATCTGCCCTTTTGTGGTATAAAAGGTTGTTGTTGGGTTTTTCGTGGGGTTGATACGTTGGTTTTTTGTTAGTGTCTATAGTGGCCGTGGCCCTTATTCATATTATTTGCCCTGGGGTGCCAGGGTTTGGGTTTCGCTTGGGCCTTGGTCGGGAAGGGCCCACCCCCCCGAGTTGGGGTGTGACAGGGAACTTCGGAAGCCTTTCCTATATTTATATACCTTAAAAAACTTTCGTATTTTTAAAAAAGGGGCCCTTTAAACCTTAATTGTTTAAAGTAGTTCGGTTGGTGGGGAAATTTCCGAGCAAATGAAAAATGGGTTGGCCGGTTGGGGTTCGGCCCCTCAATTTTTTTTTTTTTAAAAAATTATAGGGTAAACTCGTAAAAACCTAATTTTTGAATCGAATTTTTTTTTTTTTTTTAAACTTTTTATTGTTTAGTGCCCCCCCATTTTTTCTTTTTTTATTAAATCCCCCCCCCCAACCCCCCAAAAAAAAGATTTTTTTCCCTGTCTTTCCCCCGTAATAAGAAAAAAAAAAACTGGGTTGGGTTCCCCTCCGTTCTAAACCCCTTCTTCCATTCTTCCATTTCAAGTTTCTCACAAATCCCTAAGTTACGAACGTCACCCCTAGTCGAATCAAATTTTCGATGTTTTAATTTCTCCGGAAACGGTTCCCGGGGGGGCGATGGACTTCTCTTTGGTAAAATTTTCCCTTCTTTTGTAGTGATTAATATAGATTACTTATGATATAACTATATAATAGTATTTAATTACTAGGGATTAAGGAATACGTAACTTTATAGATTTCATTTAATTAAAAATTGTCTTATCTTATTTTTAAATTTTCTTTATTTTTAAATTTTGGGATTTTGTACAAACACTTAAGGTCTTAAAAAAATCGGGTTTTTTTTTATTTTTCAAATGGTTTTGGGAGAAGTTTTTGGGTTTTTTATCCTCTTTTAATAATATAATGATGATAATGAGCCTAAATAATTCCCGGGGATTATTAGTGATTTTTAAAAAAAATTTGTTTAGTTTCTTATTTTGAGAAAAGTATTTGCAATTTGCAATGAGTATTATCAATTTTAAAAAAATGAAAACGCGTCGAGTTCAAGTATGGTTGAGATGTCTTTTGTTAAACTAGTACCAAATTAATTATATTTGATAATATTGAAGTTTGTACTTTGCTATTGTAATCAATAATTTTTTTAAAGTCGAATGTAACTTTATCGAAGAATTGGGCATTAAAGATAAGGGCCCCGACCAAAACCCGTTCGCCTATGGTAAAAAGTATACTGATAGAATTGGGAGAGATGTACGTAGTTGGGTTCTTGAAGGGTTGAAAATCTTAAATTTGAAAGATTTTTTAACTTTTACTTTGTTTACTTTGTATAAACATTACTGTTTTTTTAACCAAACAGGTGACAATGCATTTTCTCAGTCAATTACAGTAGCATTAATGAAATTTTATTCCACCTTACTTATCCTCAACAATGTCTAAACACGAATTTGCTTACAATATGCTCTTATGTAGGAGAGATGTACAATATCTCGTACAAAACCCAAATTTTTTCCTTCATAAAATTGTTTCAAGTTCATTTATAGACCTAGCTAGTTGTTTCTGGGCCTGAGCAACCGCAGAATGTCAAAGAAGAGGTTAAGAATGTCAGGTAAAGATTGACAGATGCCCAGATGTACTGATCATGGTGAACCTCTTAATCAGGTTGCTCGTGTCATACACAATATACGCCGGGCTATAGCACTGATTGTATAGTAAAAACAGTAGCTATAGATCCAAGAGGAAGAACCACTGCAAATTAGATGGGCAAAGTCAGAACTACAAAAGAAATTAATAGGACATGTAAAAGTTCTATCTTGGGGGGGGCGGACCCACGAGGGTCAAGTGGAATCAAATGAACTCACTTCGCCGACAAATTCCGGTATTTTTATGGGTTTAAAATTCTGTAAATTCAATATATGAAGTATTTGAATCCTAAAAAACAAAATAACCCCATGGATGGAGGGTCAGTGGGTTCAATTGTTGGTGGGGGGTGTGTGTTCGAAACTTAACAAAAGCAATTGCTTATATTTGGCTGTTTGGGGCCCCGTTTGGATTGGCATAAATTCTTTAAAAAAAAATTTTTTTAAAATTTTGGGTTTCAAAAAATTTTTGGCTAAAATAAGTTAAAAATAATTGTTTTTAAACTTTCTAAAAAAAATTTGAAAAAAAATTTTAAAAAAAAAAATAAGTTCCCCCTTTTTATTTTTTTGCTATAAGGGGCCAATTTTAAGTCCAAACAGGCTCTAGATGCTGCACTCACGTGCAAAGCTTTTTTTTTTGTTCTTTCACCTGCTAGTTTATTCTTCTTCTTCCTTCTTGTTTTTTTTTTCTTTTTTCCCAATGATAATGGTCTTTTTATTTTATTTTTTTCATTAGATCTCTTTACTCAAATTTCAAGGGTTATTCTCGTCAATTTCACTTCAAAATATAAAAAAAAACTACAAAACAAATCTTATAGTTCGTGTTTTTAATTAAATTTTTTTAGTAGTACAAAAGAATATTTTTTTATTTTTGAAACAATTAACCTTTATGTAATGATTTATGCAAAAAAAATATATGTCTTATTTTCAACGTTAAAATTTTTGCCCCCAAAAAGGTTCATAAATTAAAGGGGGTTACTATTTTATCTAAAATACGCAAGTGCAATCATGAAAACATATAATAATTTTAACTCTAAATTGTTTATTCATATTTTATTGAATTTGTTAGTTTACTTTATAACGCTTTCTTATAACTTGTAGTATTGGTTAATTTAAGTTATATGACGATATTTCCTTAATTTTTTTTTTTGTTTGTAAATAAACAACTTTATTTTTTTTAATAAAAAAAATATTTTAGATTTTATCAAATTTCTTAAAATTTTAAAAAGATTTCTAATTTGGATAAATGATTCAATTTATTGCAAGTTATTTTGAATAATTTTATTTTAGTTAAAGTAATAGATCATTATCATTGGGAAAAAATAAAAAAAAAACAAGAAGGAAGAAGAAGAAAAAACAGGGGGGAACCCCTTTCCTTTTCTCGTCAAAAAAGAATGTTTTTTATATTTCGAAAAAAATTCCTTTTTAGTAATGATTTACCGACAAAATATATTTTTTTTCCCCCAAGTTAAAAATCTTTCGTCAAAAAGGTTAAATTTTTATAAAAAATATAAATCAACATGAAAACATATAATAATTGTTAACTCTAAATTGTTTATTCTATTTTATTTTTTTGTTAGTTTACTTTATAAGCTCTTTTCTTTATAACTTGTAGTATTGGTTAATTTAAGTTATATGACTATATTTCCTTAATTTTGTTCTTTTTTTGTAAATAAACAACTTTATTGTTTTTAATAAAAAAAAAGATTTTAGATTTTATCAAATTTCTAAAAATTTTAAAAGATTTCTAATTTGGATAAATGATTCATTTTGTTAAAACAACGTTGTTATTTTGAAAAATTTTTATTTTAGTTAAAGTAATAGATTTTGTTAAACGTTTTAAATTTTTAAATGTTTCTAGAGAAAAAGAAAAAGAAAAAGTTACGCAATTCTTTTTGTGGTAGCATTGGACCCAACCCCCCCCCCCCCAAAAAAAAAAAAAAAAAAAGCCTTATACATTTGCCAAAAAAGAGTGTTGGACAAAGTTCGACTGCCCGTTTAAAGTCGTGCGAGCCATTTGGCGTAAAACTGGGTACATATTGTTGATGACGGTATATATTCTTGTGTTATGATTTTTGGAGAGAGATCTGGCTATTTAAGGTAGAAAATATGAATGAAAAGTTGTCTATGAATTTTATTAATCATAAGTTGTTATATAGGCACATAAACAAAGTAATAGACTCTTGCTAAAACTAAATATTCTAATAAAATTACTATTAGACTCATCCTATAACTAAACAACTAATTATTCTAGAAAATTTTATCTTTAACAGATGCAACATCCAACAGCTTGGACTCTTCAAAAATGTTGTATTACAACATAGGCATAGCTACATAGATCAAAGGTGGTCAGCTAAGCCCCTTTCGTCAGAAAATTATAATGTACTATATAGAAAATAATAATGTGTATCCAGGTCAAAAAGTACTTTTTAGAAATATATAATTAATTTTTGAACACCATTAGTAAAACAAAGGCAAATAGATGGAGCAGAGAATGGTACAATGCACCTGCATAAATCTTGAGTTAGTCGCCTCAAGCACAACGAGGCTAGCAAACAGTGTTGGGCCCAAAAACCTGAAGTCATGGCCTCTCTTAGAAGCCCAAAATGTGTAACCAGTAAGAGCTAAAACTACAGCAGATGTCAAGATCAACGCTTCAAGCACACTTTTTCCTGTAATTTAGTTTCCAAGCTTTAGCAAATTATATAATATATACATATTACTACTATATATAAGGGAGAACCAAGAGCTTTTGTAGTCCTCACAAAAATTTTCAAATTAATATTAAACTTTTCAATTAATTGCTTCACGATAAGTTAATGTATATTTTTTAAAGTCAATTTTTACTTTTATAAAAATCTTATTTTATTACATTAATGTAGGAAGGGGAAAGAGAGGATTTTTTTTTCCTCACGAATGCAAGATTATTTTCACCTACCGAGCTTGTAGATCCAGAGATTATTCTACTTTTTGTTCTTATGCTCTACTTTTTAAAGCCGTGCAACAACACCTACCTTATTTCTTCTTTCACTTTCTTTTATTGATCTTATCTATTATCCTTAAAAAAAAAAAATCATTTCTTCACTAAAGATTCTTGCTTCTTGTCGCTCTCTCCTTTTCCCTTTTTCATTTGTTGCATATTATCCTACAACTTTTTTTTTCTAAGTTATTAAGTAAATTACACAAAAGATTCTTTAATGAGAAAAAAGAATTACTTTTACTAAGTAGTAAATTAAGCATGCATTGAATTTGAGAATTTAAAAAATTTATTTATTTATATGTAGGCATTTGATAAATTATATTTATAATTTTTAGCTCATGTGTTTAAAAAATTTGTACTAAAATGATTTTCGCAAGAATA
Source organism: Lycium ferocissimum (assembly GCF_029784015.1). Lineage (NCBI taxonomy): Eukaryota > Viridiplantae > Streptophyta > Magnoliopsida > Solanales > Solanaceae > Lycium > Lycium ferocissimum. Next base: position 2,142 of record NW_026722476.1, on the reverse strand, counting down.
ATTTTAGAAATTATTTAATCTAAAATTAAGGTTAAAAATCACGTTTAACCGGATAAATGTTATTTTAACACAAAATAATGAGTGCATAATTTAATAAGTATCAAAACGGGTTTATTTTTATCTATAAATAAAATCACACACTCACAAATTCACAAAAATGTGAAAATATTTTCGATTTATGATTTTACGGCTTGTAGTCCCCTCTTTATCATCTTAGTTTAGGATATCGAATCACTTGTGTCCCTTTGAGATTTGGAATTTTTCTGGACAATGGGTCTTCCTCATAAATAAAGTTTTCATTAAAGATCATCAGTCTTATGTGATGAAGAAACTTTAATAATTATAAAACTTATTAATAAATCATTATTAACACCAACGATTCATTAAATTAGTCATCGGTGATAAAATGGACACCCTCGACCTTACGGTATGTGATATAGTTTGATTAGGCACGGAGTTTACTAATGGCGTTGGAGTCATAGATGTTTGTGACTAATACATTAAGGGTATAGGAGAAGTTTTAAGTTAGATTATTTGTATAGAAATGTACGGCTTTTTTGTACGGACTAAAAAGGAATGTGTATCCCCCGGTTTTAATTGGGACTTATTTTGATAATGTTATACTTATTTAATAAAAGATTATATTTTTATATTTTGAGTTTGGCCGGAGAAAACGGACCCTTCCATAACTAGTATATATATATATATATATATATATATACTAGTTGGTGAGTCCCTCATAAGCCCGGCCCAAACTCAAGATATAAACGTATATTTTAACAAAAGAAATATAATTTGTGTTAGTACAAGTGTACAACAACAACAACCATATACGTTGTAGTCGCGAAGTGGGTAGTTATATGAAGCAAAATTTTCATTTCACTCCTTTAATATTTTAAACTTCCATTTTGATGAAATTATTTAATTGAATCAAATTTGGAACCGGAATTTGACATTATAACTTATGTATCCTAATTTTTCAAGTTATTTAGTTCTAAATAAATAATCTATACATAGTTAATGAACTTTTAAGACAAATACATAATTTAACTTGTGCGGCGGATGAGCTCCTCTCTTAATTAGGGATTAGGGGTTCGAACATGGATATGGAAAAAAATCTTTGGAGAAAGCGCTCCCCCCCGAATAGGCGCGATGCGGTGCCAATTATACGGATTAATTGGGCTCAAATGCGGATATCGAGTACCAATCGAAAATCAAAGAACGTGAAAAATGAGGTAGGAGGTTCGATAGCTTTTGAAAAGTAGACTTTAAAAACAAAAACAAAAAATTGACATAAATAAATAAGATTAGGACCTAAAAGTAATTAATTAAAAAGTTTTAAAAAAATTTGAAAATTATTGTAAGGACTACAAAAGTCCCATGTGCTCGATAGCTTTTGAAAAGTAGACTTTAAAAACAAAAAACAAAAAAATTGACTTAAATAAATAAAATTAGGACATAAAAGTAATTAATGAAAAAGTTTTTTAAAAATTTGGGAAATTATTGTGAGGACTACAAAAGTCCTCACATTCCCCTCTTATATATAATATATATATATATATATATATATATATACTATTTATAACCGTCTTAGCCCAAAACTCGCATATAAATAAACGGATATTTTAACTAAAGAAATATAATTTGTGTTAGTACAAGTGTACAACAACAACAACAACAACCATATACCCATTGTAGTCCCACAAGTGGGTAGTTATATAAAAATTTTCATTCCATTTCTTTAATATTTTAACTTCCATTTGATGAAATTATTTAATTCAAATCAAATTTGGAACCGAGAATTTGACATTATAACTTATGTATCCTAATTTTTCAAGTTATTTAGTTCTAAATAAATAATCTATACATAGTTAATGAACTTTTAAGACAAATACATAATTTAACTTGTGCAGCAGATGGAGCTGCTCCTCTCTTAATTAGGATTAGGGGTTCGAACATGGATATGGAAAAAAATCTTTGGAGGAAGCGCTCCCCGAATAGGCGCGATGCGGTGCGATATACGGATTAATTGGGCTCGAATGCGGATGTCGAGCACCCGATCGAGAAAATCGAAGAACGTGAAAAATAGGTAGGAGGTTGATATTTTGAAAAGTAGACTTTAAAAACAAAAAAAAAAAAAAT
>NW_026722475.1:0-22106 GCF_029784015.1 Lycium ferocissimum | reverse complement strand
GGAGAAATAATTTTTCCTTGATCAATTTCCATGGCCTCAAATTTTTTTTTTTTTTTTTGCCATGGCCGAAACTACTATATTCTCTCTTCATCTTCTTTTTTTTTTTTTTTTTTTTTTTTGTGTTCTTTCTTTCTCTCCAAATTAATTATGAAGAATAGGCCATCTTTCTCTATATATATACTTGCCCCCTTTAAATATAAAATGGCCACATGCCCCCTTCTTCATTTTTCTAGAGATTTCTTCCCTTTTTTCTTGAATTCTTTTCTTTGAATTAGTCAAAGAAGACTAATTTTCCTACAATAACCAAATGTGGCCACTTGTCTTATTTTATACACTTTGGTCCATATATATTCATCACACATGGCCATCTTGGAAATTTCAAAAAAAATTTCTTGAATATTTGTGAGATTACCATTTTACCCCTAGGCTTCCATAATATTACCATGAACCATTTTGCGAATACCCTTTTTACCCTTGGCCTTTTCCAATATTTCCATACTAATAAGGTTCATAAATAATATTCACAACCCATTTGTACATTAAAATAATTTTGGAAATAGTCTTGCCTTTAACTTCTCGCAATTATCCCGAATTATTTGAACGTATGAAGTACGGGCTATAACATCCTCCAATAAAATCATAAGCGTCTCGTGCCTTAAAACCAAGTTGGAAAATAGCCCTGTCGTTAACTTTCCGCAATTGACTCGGAATATTCGAATGTACAAAATGCGAGGTATAACACTCTTAATTCAAGAAACAAAGGCAAAGGGCTTAGAGATAAACTGACAAAGGATTTACGACTTAGAGTATCTGCAACCACATTGGCTTACCTGGATGATAGTCAATGATACAGTCATAATCTTTAATGAGTTCAATCCATCTACATTTTCTCAAATTCAACTCTTTCTGTGTACCCAAGTACTTCAAACTCTTGTGATCAGTAAATATGTGACACTTTTCGCCATATAAGTAATGCCTCCAAATTTTCAAAGCAAACACTATGGCAAAGAAGCTCAAGATCATGAGTAGGATAATTCAACTCATGTGGTTTCAATTTTTGAGAGGCATATGCAACCCATTTCCCTTCCTACATCACGACACAACCCAAACCATGATGAGAAGCATCACTATATATCACATACTCTTTCTCTTCAATTGGTAGAGTGAGTATAGGAGCTTATGTCAACAAGGATTTGAGCTTTTCAAAGCTCGTTTGGCATTTGTCATCCCATACGAACTTGACATCCTTCCTCAAGAGTTTAGTCAAAGGAGAGGCTATAATGGAGAAACCTTTGACAAACCTTCTATAGTATCCCGCTAAGCCCAAGAAACTTCTTACTTCAGTTGGACTTTTAGGCGGTTTCCATTCAACAATAACTTGAATCTTACTAGGATCCACCTTAACACCTTTAGCTGACACAACATGTCCCAAAAAAGCCACTTTATGAAGTCAAAATTCACATTTGGAAAGCTTCGCATAGAGCTTTTTCTCTTCCAAAATTTGTAAAACAATCCGGAGATTCTTTTCATGATCTTCACTATGCTTGGAATATATTAAAATATCATCTATTGTCACACCCCACCCTAGGTGAGGCGTGATTGGCACCCGGTACCTTGCAGAAACCGAGCGAATCAACTTACAACTCACATCCTCTATGTCTCGAATGGCAACAATAAGATAAAGAGGCTAAATATGAACATAATATCATGCTTAAGTAAATGTACAATAGACCCATGATGCCGAGATTACTACTGTCACACTATGACTATAAGCTGTACATAGGAACTGTCTGCAAAGCCTCTATAAGCATGACTGAGGTATACAAGTCGGGACGGGACCCCCGATATACCCTGAACAAAATCTATCTACACCTGCGGGCATGAACATGCCGTCCACAAGAAGGGACGTCAGTACGAACAATGTACTGAGTATGTAAGGCATGAATAGTAACATATTAAGAGATACCAAACATGGAAAATAATATAATGAACGTATAAAGATAAGTAACATAAAAGGGATCAGCCTGGGCCTCTGAATGCCCTTTTAAGGTGAATGTCGTGCATGCTTAGCTTTTAAAAAAAAGACTTTTCCATACATATCCATATATAATATCTCGTCTGGCCGTTAAGGCATGGTAATATATATATATATATATATAGCATCTTACATGGTGTTATCTTACTCGGCCATATAGGCTCGGTGCAATCTTACCTGGCCCTTTTGGGACTCGGTGTTATCTTACTCGGCCCTTTTGGGACTCGGTGTTATCTTACCCGGCCCTTTCGGGACTCGGTGTTATCTTACCCGGTCCTTTCGAGACTCAGTGTTATCTTACCCGGCCCTTTCGAGACTCAGTGTTATCCCAGCTGATCAGTGGGATGCAATGCATATATACATACATACACATAAAAATACATAAATGAAATCAACATCATCATTAGCATTACCATTGTCACTATATCATTCCTTGAAGGATCAACCATCGTAAGATGACATCGACGATGTCACAGGAGTCTCGAGAATCATGAACTTAGGTAGAACTGGAAATAGAATCGTTATCATCTCTATATCTCACCTCGAAGGAACGAGTAACATGAGGTGAGACCATCAACAATAAGTACGGTTAAGGGATTTATGGAATGGCTCAATAGTCTCATAATGCCATCAAATCATAGCTTCAGAGTTTCAAAAGAAGAGAATCATCATCATCGTCACAATCATCATAGAACATATTCCATTTAACATCATAAGAGGCTTTAAGAGTCATGAAAAAGGCGGTTATGGAAACATTTATAGAATCATAACATAGGAATCATGCCTTTGAAAGAAAGGAACGAGCCTTAACATGCCTGATCGGTCTCCTATTAGCTACGCTTATTCGCCGGAGCTCGCAAGTCTACATTTAAGAGGATTTACACTAACGTTAGCCTCTTTATTGCACACTTGTTCCAAGTTTCAAATCAAACTATTTTATATTCTGCTGAAAATCGGGCAGCATCTCCCCTGTTTATGCGCCTAGCCCGAATTCTCAATTCAACAACCAACAACAATACCAACATCAATAGCATTATTTCCAACACCAAAGTATTCCATAGAACAGCCCACACGCTGTTTTTGAACTTCCATAACTAACCAACCCGTTATACAATTATTTAACCACGCTATCTTCGTAAATAAGCCGGTATTAACATAAATAGGAAAAGACCCATACCTTTCTCTTGGTAATATTGCTATATATTCACTCCTCCACCCTGAGCTTAAGCCACAACGCCTCAATACATAATTTTGTAGTCGCAACTATATGCCATCTGGATCGGGATTTTGGGAATTATACCTGGTTTTGGGCTAAAAAGTTGATGATGGAAAGGTAGGGAATATTCTAGAAGGTTAGAGAGAGTTTAGGGTGGTTTGGGGCGAAAATGAGGGGGTCTCCCCCTTTAAATAGCGGTTCAGGTTCTGCCTGGACCGACCTAATATTCCTTTAGTGCGTTCGCGCCCCCTTTGGGCGTGTTCGCGGAGCCTCAATTTTTCTGACTGCGCGTTCGTTTAGTAAAAAGGTCACAACTCTTAATCCCACTATGGTATGAGGGCTCACGACCTATGGTTGGAAAGCTAATTCAATTATCTACAACTTTCATTTTTTGATGTTTTTCCAAATTCTACGTTTATAATGGCATTTTGGCCTCTTCAAGTCAGATTATCCGAAAATGTTCACTTAAATCGTCCTTTCGGAGGGCTTATGCCCATATTTGTCTTAAGGATCCTTCTTAGGACGTGCTCAACTTTTCATGTTGATACGATCCTACTTGGCACACTTCACTTCAAGACATCCACCCAATGCCAAGTCATGGAACTTCAAATTCTACAAGCGGCGTGGATGACATGGATGGCATGGAAGGCCTTTGGAGGCTCCTACAAGCCACACAACATGGCTTATGATATGTGAAAGGTGGCTTGGGATTTGATTGAAGAAGAAGCTACTAGAAAGGGGACCAAATGTGCAAAGTGGCCAAACATGCAAACAGGGACATTTCTGTAAATTGGCTACACTTGCAAACTTGGACAAGATCGGGAGTTAGCTATTTGTGCAAGGAAGGTTATGCTTGCAAGAATTCCATGCATGCAAGGTTGATTAGAGGGTCATCTATGCAAGGAGGGGCGTGTTTTGCCATTGAAGGCCAATTCTTGAATTGAAGACTATAATAAGAAGACTAGCCAAACAAGGCCCTTACTTCATTAAGGGTAGCATTGTAATTGCCTATTAGTATTCTTTATTTAGCTTGTATATATAGCTTGTCTTTCATTTGATTTAGCTAGCTTTTGATGAATTATGAATATTTTGAGAATTTTAGGGTTATCTCTAGAGAGAGAAACTTGTGAGTGGCCTTTGGTAGGCTCTTATTGAATCTTGTATTGTTGAGAGGTTGGTTGCTTGGGAATTCAATTCCCTTGAGGTCAACTTAGGAATTTGGTGTTTCTTTTGGTGATAATTTAGAGGTCTTAGTTTTATAAAACTTTGGTTGCTAAATTGAATCTTAAATTGTGTCAAATTATCTATCTTTTCATTTTCTTTCTTTATCTTCTTAATTTCTTATTTCCGCATATCCGTTCTTGTATCAATTGGTATCAGACCTTGATTTAGGTTTGTTCGAACAAATCTAATCTTGGGTTTTATTAACAAAAAAAAAAAATTGGAAATTTTCCACCAAAAATTTCGTGTTTATTTTGTTGTTTTGACGTGAGATTATTGTTCCTTAGTGTTTTAGGGTTTCAAATCTTCAATTTCGAGTCATTTGGATCATTATTGAGTCATCCACCATTGTAGAACCTTTAAGCTTTGAAACTTGAAAAGTGGGTCTTGGGAAGAAGGTGAAATTGGAGGTTGAAACCTATTGGGAGGTTCTCCATATCAAAGAGAACTTAGATCCGAAATTTGAGCGAATTTGGAGTTGATTTGAGTGTAGTTGGGTTTTTGAATTACTCTTATGTTCTTGTGGGTGTTCATATCTTCAAGAGGAAGAAGGTGACATAAAAGGGTGTTTGATCCATAAATTTTGGGCAAAAGGGTCAAAAGGTGTTTTTGTACCCAAAAGGTGCAAATATTAGGTTGTGTGGGTCCAAAACTCAAAGCAAAAATTTGAAAAAGAAAGACCACGTGGCCCCCACGTGGACCACACATGAGCAGCCACGTAGGCAGCACCAGCCACGCAAGCAAGCAGCTACTTAGGCCAAACACGCCCACGTCTTCACCCGCGTTGCCCACCCACGTCCAAAGGAGACATTAAAATTAGCTACTAGAAATGCCCACGTAGCTCTACGTGGGCCACATAGCATCACCCTCCACCCACGTACCCAAAAGTTGCCAAGTAAAGCTACCCACATTTTCCCTACCCTCGGCCACGCAACCCAGCCATGTACCAACCAGCCACCCACGTAAAATCAAGCTCCACCCACGTAACTCCACCACTTCCACGGATTCAACTTCAATTCCAACCACCCACACATGTACCACCACTAAGCCACCCACGTGAAGGCTTTCACTCAGTTCTACATAATTTCGCCCGAATTCTCTTATCTTTCTTTGAGCCTCTAAACTAGTTAGCATCAAGTAATCTTTCGTATTAGTTGTTAACTAGTTCTTGAGTCCTTAATTTCTTTCGTACCAATTCTTTCAAGCTTTTCTCTTTTCACAATTTCCTCGTTAATTCTTGATTCAAGTCCGCTTGATTTGATTGAGTTGTCCGTTCTTCTTGAGTCTACAAAAACCCATTCCAACCTCAAGTAGCAATTGTGCACCTTGCAAGCAACCGAATCCAATCGAGAATCAACATCGGCCAATCCATTTCAGTGGTAAAAGGCAAGAGTGTGTGAGCTCATTTGAGTGGTGCTAGCCGAGCATAAATGAGTGTAAACACGAGTGTGGTGAGGTTTCTTTACTACTAACGTGTTTGCTAAGTGTTCTTTGCAGGTACTTCTCCATGGATTCCGATACATATGGTGGCGATTATGATTGTTATGACGATGATGGTTGTAGTTATGAAGGGGAGGACTATAGGAGCTATCAAGGGTGTGACGATGGGCAATATGAGGGCTATATGGGAAATAGTGATCATGAGGAAGTTCGAGGAGATAATTACCATTTTGAAAGAGAATATGAAGAGAGTGGTACTCTTGTGTCTCATAAGGAAGATGGGGATGAAGAAGAACCTTGTTATGCTTCGTATGATGAAGGTAATGAAGGTGAAGGTTCTTGTGCTATATATCATGATGATGAAGATGAATCGAAGCCAAGGTAACCCACACCCTAATTTCCGACTCACCCGACCCTCGTTATACTCATAATCATACCGGGCCCTTAAATCATGACATACATGCATAATGAAAACTTTTCAAAGAACAACATGTTTCTCGTCTTTTCTCAAATCAAATAAAATCGTAACATATGAAGTTTGTAACACAATGCATAACAATACATCGGCTTACATAGCCGCTTACAAAATTGACATCTTATATACACGACACCGTCGCAAAGTCTCTAACATAACTCCGTATACCATATCACACATATGCTCCGACTCGGCAACACTCCGGAAGAAATGGAGCTCGCCAATCCAAACCTGAACATCTGCTACTAATATCCTCGGCTCATCCGTATGTACCGCGCGCGGCATGAAACGCAACCCCGAAGAAAGGGGGTCGCACGAAATATGTACCGAGTATGCAAAGCAAGAGTACAATGAACAGATCATGACCGAAGTAAGGAGTACGTAAAGTGAACATAATAACCGTAATGCCAACATGCTTGCATCCGAAGTACAAATCATGCATACTAAATACGTAAATATGTGTAATGATCGAATGTCAAGATGCTTCAAATATAAATAATCAGAATGTCAGAATGCTTACTTCTGAACATAAATCATGCATGTCAAAAACACATATCATATGCGGTCCATAATGGGACCCGGCGGACGGAACGTGGTCGCCCCTCCTGTCTCGGGCGCCACAACTCATCATACTTCGGAAGGTTTCATATCTCCGTACATCTCCGTATCACATCATACTTCGTAACACATCATATTTCGTAATCACATCATATTTCGTAAACTCATCATACTTCGGAAAACTCATCATACTTCGGAATAAAGCATAGTGCGCACGATGATAACCGGCCCGGGACTCGGCGAAGGAATTAACAATAGTGTGCACGAGCAGAATCGTGGGAGATTATATGCAATTTAAAACATTTATAAAGACACAACAAATTAATCAAAACAAACCATCATTCATAAGCCAAGACAACAGTCCAATCAAGTTTCCTCTGAATGTCACTCGGAGGCATATCAAACATAACTTTAAAAAAAATCATAACTACGTATCGGAATCATATGCATAACAATCCTCATTTCGTATTTAGTAAATAAGTAAGTAATCATACTAAGATAAGCATATTAAGTTCTTTTAAGTAAAACCGTTAGAACTATACAAAGGAAAGTCTCGGGGGCCCACGGACGGGTATCAGAGCCCGCCTATGAAAGTTGGGGGATCTTATTCATTATGGAATCTCCTACGAACGTTTTGAGGTGATCCGAGCTCGTCTATGAAAGTTACGGTCGTTCGTAGTTACGAAATTTTTTTGGGAACAAAATTCTTTAGATAACCTTTGAAATTTAGTCATACAAAAGGCATAAGAACCATAATTCGACTACGTTAAGAATACGAATATCAAGAAACAAATAAGAATCATAGACATGCTCGGATCGCAAGAATAGAGTTACCTCGGGGTTCGTGTCATAACTTACTTTCAACTAAGACATGCCAAAAGAAAGAAAGGTTGAGCTTTACATACCTCGTCCGCTTCCTAAGCTAATCCAAACTTAAGTGTAGGCATCCCAAAATCTACAACAACGTCATTAGACATCAAACATTAGCCGCAAGCACTGAAGAATTCAATTTCAAAGCCATCACTTTATCTATAGAAATTTGGGCAGCATGTCCCCTATAAATTCAACACCCCGAGAATCCAACTCGGCCAAATTCATCAACAACAACACCAACAATCATATAAGCAACATCAATAATCAATTCAAAACGCATTCTAACATTAGTAACCCTTTCGACACAATCAACAACATTCCATCCACCTTCAATTTAACTTCATACATTCAAGCCAACATCAATGCTCGCATATTCAAAAACTAACCCAAGATCATTTAACAAGATTCAGGAACACTTTGGACAATTCACAACGTATTCAAATCAGCCCATCCACTACATAATGAAACCCGAAACCTCCCAAGTTCAAGAAAACAACACAACACATTTTCTTCCTTCCGAATTCATGAACTACATTAATAATCCATTACTTCCATAAATTCAAGAAACTATATAAAATTCCATAACAAGCCGCAAACGACTATAACTTCACTTTGAACCATTAAACTTTCATTAGCACCATAGAATCCACAACACAATAATCCAAACATACTAAATAAATTTAGTTCTTCACTTCTACATAACATCACATACCCACGGCCACAATACAACACACGGCCCAACTTCCACAACATAGTTTCATGAGTTTCATCCATTTCTACACACTACAACATATATAATTCATCCACAAAACATGTAAAGAAGATTAAACCTCACCCTTTTTCCATGCAACTCCTCCACACGGCTAGGATGTGCTTTGCTAAAACGAATGGTTTCCTTACTCCAACGACTACTCCACGTTATAGAGAACCCTCCAATTGGTAGAAAAACTAGGAGAAAAGAATTTTTCTTGATCAATTCTCCATGGTCCTTGTTCGGTACTACCATGGCCGAATGGCTCCTTAAACTTTTCTCCAAACTTCTTGAAATTTCTAAGGTGGAAAATGATGAAGATGATTAAGTTAGTCATCTTATACATACATATATAATTCCTCCATGTGGCCCATGGCCCACACCATGTGGCCCATGGCCCACACCATGTGGCCGGCCACATGGCACTTATTGTTTCATGAATGGCCAACTTTCTATAATTAACTTTTGGCCCCAAATTTTCATGAAATGTCTAACTTTCCATAATTCACTTTTAACCCCAAATTCCTTAATATTCCATACCAATAAAATCATAAGCGACTTATGCCTTAAAACGAAGTCAGAAAATAGCCTTGTTCTTAACTTTCCACACTTAACTCGGAATATCCCGACGTACAAAATACGGGATATAACATCCTTCCCCCCTTTAGAACATTCGTCCTCGAATGTTCAACTAGTCTCATAAGGCCTTCTACAGATCTCAGGGGGCTTCCTTTACTGCCATATATATCTCGTTCATACTGGAACTCGCTCGTCTTATTTTGTCATATTTCTTTCCCTTCCTTTGTTACTTACAAGCTGCACTATCATTAGCGAACAACTCTACTGCCCACATCTTAGCTTTTAGTCCCGCATAACAGTGTTTTCCTTCGCAACATCTCTGTAAGTTACTCGTTATTATTCTCTTGTCGTATTCTCTCTCTTCTGTAAGCATCCACCTTCTAAGGTCATATCATTTAAGACCTCCACGATGAATTCTTAGCACTATCCCACTTACCATCCTGACTCCTATCCCTCTACTGCCGGCTTTTCGATCTTACTAACTTGTCTCGGCAAGGCGTCTTACTCGTAGTCCAAGCATCCGTATCGAATATATTGTGGTATCAATTGTCTTCATCTTACACTTGCATCCCCCGCACTCGCTTCCCCCCTTTAGGGGTGTACTTATACTATTACCCGATTATACCTTGCCCTATTTCCGTACTTCCAGTCTCACTTAGGCGGCACTTTTATTCCGACATTTTGATCCCCTTGCCTTCCATTTGCTCACTTTCTTTCTTTTCCGAATATTATTGTATTAGAACTCTCCAAGCTCAACCCGTAGTGAAAACGGTATCAGCTTGCTTTGTAACATTTATGCCATTTATCGTTCTTTTCACTTGGACTTCGTTACCCCGTCCGATTTATGCCTTCCGTATCTCGCCACGTTGGTTGCCGAATTACACATATCCGCCGATATAGCCATGTACGGAATATCATAGACATACGCACACATATATTCACTACCATCTCGCTTACAAAATATTTCCAACCACTATTCTAACTTACCCTAATTCTGGAGCTGTGATACACCTTCTTTACCCTTATTTAGGGCCGAGCGAACCGTGACTCACATAATACTCACAATCACGGCGGCTCTCAAATCATGACACGTATACATAACGAATGTTTTTGGAAGAATAATATGCTTTTTATCCTTCTCGAATCAAGGAAAATCTGTAACATATAGAAACATATAGAACTTATAATACAATGCAAAATAACACATCGGCTTACATAGCCGACATCTTATACCACGACAACCGCAGTCTCTAACATAGAACAAAGCTGTAAGTAACATAATGCTCGACTCGGCGACACTCCGAAGGAAGCTGGAGCTCGCCAACCCACTGAACATCTTCTAATAATATCCTCGCTCATCCGGGTGTGTACACGCGGCATGAAACGCGCGACCCAAGAAAGGGGGGGTCAGTACGGATTATGTACTGAGTATGTAAATCATGGAGTACAGAAAAACAGAATCATAACCAAGATAGGAACTACAGAAACAAGTATAATGACCAGAAAATCACAAGACTTGTTCTTTTGAACATTTGTCATGCATATACATATATCGGTAAATAAAATCATGTCATAATCGTATCATCATATCATCGTACATATATACCATACCCGGCCCTCTAGTGAGGGACTCGGTGAGTAAAATCATATCGTAATCATGTATGCATGCAGATATACATATATATACATACCATACCCGGCCCTCTAGTGAGGGACTCGGTGAATAGCGTGTCCCGGCCCCGCTAGCAAGGGACTCGGTATGCCATCCTGGCCGCCATCCCCATCTCATCACATCATCATATATGTATATATATATATATATATATATATATATAGCGTACCCGGCCCTCTAGTGAGGGACTCGGTGAACAATGCAGAGAGTTGCACGAATACGTACCCGGCCCGGGACTCGGTGAAAGATGCATTGAGGCATGCACGAGCGGAGTAGTGAGAAACCATATGCACACAAATCATTTTCAGAGACTCAATGAAATAGTACAAACGGATCGTCACTTGAAAGTCGGAACAAAAGTTATATCAAAAATCTTTTGGACGTTACTTGGAGAAATATCAAACATCGTAAACATATCCTAGAACCGTAGGGATCATAGTCATATGTCAAATCAATCCGAGCCCGCCTCGGAAAGTTACGATCCTCATTCACTTTAGGACTTTCCACAATCATATCGAAGCGATCCGAGCCTTTCTGTGAAAGTTACAGACGTTCGTAGTTTCGGAATCGTTAGGAACAGAATTCTTTTGAAAAACAAAACCTTTATGCAACTTTTGAAATTTAATTATGAAAATGACATAAGGACCATAATTTGACCATATTAAGAATACGAATATCAAGAAAACAATAAGAATCATAAACATGCTCGGATCACCAGATTAGAATTACCTCGAGATTCGTGTCATAACTTACTTTCAACTAAGACATGCCAAAGAAGGAAAGGTTGAGCTTTACATACCTTAGCCGCTTCCTAAGCTAATCCGAACTTACGCCTCGACCTCTCCAAGGTCTACACAACGTCAATAGATATCGAATATTAGTCATAAACATCGAAGAATCCGATTCCAAGCCATTACTTTTTCCTACAGAAATTTCGGCAAAGATCTCTCCTATAAATTCATCAACCCCGAGAATTCAACTCGGCCAAATATCCAACAACAATACCAACAACCACATCAACAGTATCAATAAGCAATTCTAAACGCATTCTAACATTAATAATTCCTTTCTACATAATTCGACGACATTCATATATATTCAATTCAACTACATATATACAAACTAATATCAACGATCGCATATTCAAATAACAATCCAAAACCTTTCAAACACAATTCAAAAACATTTCCAACAATCCGCACAATATTCCAAACAACCCAATTAATGCCCTACTTCACCCGAAACCTCCAAAATTTCAATAAGAAACAACAACACCTTTCTTTCTTCCAAATTCATAAATTATGTCAACAATGCATGCGTTTACAACTTCATTTTCATAAATTCAAGAAACCATATCAAGATCCCATTATCTTCCAATTCAGCACACAATTATAACCTTAAGTTGAATCATTAAAACTTCATTTTACATCATAGAATCCACACCAACAACCAAAACATACCAATGAAATTAGTTCTTCACCCTATCCAACACAACACATACACGGCCAAAACTCAACATCCACGTTCAACATCAACTCCAACATTCTATGAGTTTCATTCATTTCTACACATAACAACACACACAAAACATGCTTATTACAATTAATTCATTATTCCTACACACCAACACACACACACGGCCACAACACAATACATACGGCTTCACAACACAATACCCTAATTTCATGAATTTCATTCATTTCCATACTCCGCAACATCCACAAACCATACATAAAATATGAAAATAAAGATTGAACCTTACCTTCCTCACTTGTTCTTCACTCGGCTAGAACTATATTCCGCAAAAACGAGCGTTTTGCTTGCTCTACCAACTACTCCACGTTAACGAGGGCCTTCCAATTAGTAGAAAAGCTTGAAGAAAACAATCTTCCATGATCAAAATTGAGGGGCAGATTTCGGCCAGCCCTTGGCCGTTTTCTCCTTCTTCTTTTTTTCTTCAAATTTTCTTGAAATTTCTAGAGTTGAGAAATGATAAAGATGACTTAATAAGTCATCTAATATTACACTTATACCTCATACATGTGGCCTATGGCCCACAAGTCATGTGCATGGCCACATGATTTTTTTTTTCATGACTTAAAATTTTCAAAACTTTACTTTTGGCCCCAAATTTTTATGAAATGTCTAACTTTCCATAATTCACTTTTAACCCCAAATTCCTTAATATTTCCATCCAACAAAATTCATAAGCAACTTATGTCTTAAAACAAAGTCAGAAAAATAGCCTTGTCTCTAACTTGTCGCAACTAACTTAAAATATTCCCACGTACAAAATACGAGATATAACATCCTTCCCCCCTTTGGAACATTCGTCCTCGAATGTTCAACTAGTCGTATGGGGTCTTCAGGATCTCGAGGGGGGGTTTCCTTACTACTATAACATGCAATCTCATTCACCAATCATATTTCTCTTTCATTTCCTCCTCAAGTTCGCAAGTCATTTTCGTTCTGTTATTATTCCGCCACGGTGCCTTAATGGAAGCTACGTCTTTAGCACGCAACCTTCTTGCCTTACAATTAGTGTAACAAGGTTTGGTGCATCTCGAGTTAAGCTTTTCCTTCGTGTCGAATCTGATTACGTTCTTCACAGATGATATCTTCAAGCATACCCATTCGATGAACCTCTGAATTCTAAGTGTCGATACCGATTGTCGTCATATGATTTACACGTCATTCCTGAGCTACTAATAGCCGTTCCCTGCTTTAGTCATTATCGGCTGATACAATTCTAAAAGAGGTTGGCGTGTAAATTCACCCTCCTTTTAGTGGCTCGCTATTTCCGATCACTTGCTTAAATCGTCTTACAATCTTCCTTTACTCATCTAGTTACATTTTCAACACATTGTCTCATGTCATTACCTTATCTTTAATCCGAACTCTTCTATCGTCCCTTTGCTCAGATCTTGCTCTCAACTTTCCTGTCACACGTGATGTTGCAATCTTTACCCGAATGTACGAAGGGGGTCAAATTATTTTAAGAACCACCTCAACGTAACTTCACTAACCCTTATGTTTCACTTTATCTTTGCCTCTTTTCTCCTACCACCAGCATCGGAATACATTTTTGGTTCAACCATAAGCATGTCTTGTTCGTTCTCAGTACTAGTTTCACCTTGGTAATTTATCTCAAACCATCCTAACATCTTTCCTTAATGCACCCAAAGGATTATCACCGTATTGTTGTTACCGACCCTAAACTTTTCTCGTTAAGCACTTACTGGGTCTCACCTCCGATATAAATATTCATAGGTAACAATCTTTTGCACGACCCTATATTTAATCTTAGTCACGATCATTCCTTTTCCTGGTTCGTACCGTTCCACATCTTACTCCCATGCTCGCATTTGCTAGGAGTCTACCTTGTCATACCCCTTTTCCCTGCTTTTCTTACTTCCTACCATAGGAAATTTTCTACTGCTAACAACCACTCTATTGCCTATCTCTTAACCTCTAATCCCGTATAGCCGTACTATCTTTCACAATGTCTCCGTACGCTACTCGTTACTTTCCTTTGTCGTATTCTCTCCTTAAGTCTCCAGTTCCTACTATCATGTTATTCCAGATACTTACAATTACTTTCTCAGCGCCATCTCGATTATTACCCTGACTTCTATCCCTTTACTGCTGGCTTTTCGATCTCCCTAGCTTGTCTCTAAGAGCTTTACCTCGACCCCAAGCGTTCGTATCCGAGACATTTTAGCGTCGATTTTCTTCGTCTTACACTTGTATCTCTCTCCCCTCGCTTCCCCCGAAGGGGTACTTATTCCGCCCAACTCTATTTTGCCTTAAATTCGTATTTCCAATCTCAATTAAGCGGTACTTTTATCCCGACATTTTGATCCCCTTGCCGTTCATTTACTCACTTTCTTTCCTTTCCAAACATCGTTGTATTAACACTTTCCAAGCTTAACTTGTAGTGAAAACAACATCAGCTTGCCTTGTAACATTTGCACTCTTTATATATTTTTCCACTTGAACCTCGTTACTCTGTCCGATTAATGCCTTCCATATACCGCCACGTTGATTACCGGAATACATATATCCGCTGATCTAACCATGTATAGGACATCTTATGCATACCCATGTACACATATAATCTCTGCTATCTTGCTTACAAGGTACCTTCAAACATTATTCCAACTTACCCTAATTCTAGAACATCTTGATGTGCCTTTTTCCTCTTTATCGGTCTAATTCGCTCCGTTCTGCGCGACCTTTTAGGGTTTCTGCCCACTCCTCAGACTCTTAATTTATCCTTAAGTCACTCTAACTCCTCATTTACTTCTTGCGTCTGAATTTGTAGAATTTTCAGAAAACTTCCCAGGGGGTCACCCATCCTAGAATTTCTCTCGCTTCAGCACGCTTAACTTTAGAACTCTGGCGGAATACGACACTTTAACGCTCGTATAACTGCGTCCACCTTACTGCATCACCCTTGTCACGTATCTTAGAGTAAGTCGAAGTCCTAATGGATTTCGAAACATCCTCATAACACGTTTCCCTCCGAATTAAAAAGGTTTCTTAGTCTCATGACTTCACAATTTCTATTCCAACTCCCGTTAATCCTCAATATTCACGTTTCACCTCTAGACATGACTACTTTTCCGTCTTAGACCTCCAGATCTCAATGGCGAGGAATACACCTCGATCACCGTTACTTACAGATACTTGGTTGGCGGTCCTTGAATTTCTGCTCTCATTTTACCTCGTTCCTCATCCTTCCTGTAACCGTGTCCTTCATAGTCCCATCACTTATAGTATTCATATCCTTGGCTACCATGTCATGGCCTATTACTACACTATTGTCTCGCTCCCTTCTTATTTCCTTGTTCCGATTACCCTTTCTTTTCTCATACTCGTATCATTTTCGTTATTATGTAACCCTCGTTCCGGACTTCTCCTACAACTCAATAAATCTTCCTTATTCGTTCTATAGCTCACTTTCCCGTTTCACACTTGCCTTTATATTTTAGCTACCTAGACCACGTCATAGCTTTAGCCGCTTTCTCACTAGGCTTTACTTATTTTCATAACAAGCTTTATTACGTCCACATTATACCCTATTCATAATCAATCCTATAATATAACACTTCTTAACCCCTTGCTTTTTTTGATCCACTTTATCTTTAATGTTACACAACTGTCTTATCAATACGCTCATATTCATCGCAATTCTTCTCCTCCGCACTCTCGCCTTAATCATACTATTATCTCTTTGTCACACCCTTAATCCGATAGGGTGTGATGGGCACCCGACCCTTACTTAGGGCCGAGCGAACCCTCTGACTTTCATAACACTCGTAGTCATAATGGGCCCTTAACCAGATCATAAATGCATAATGAATATTTTCGAAAAACGAGCAAACTTTATATCTTTTCAACTCAAACAAAACTTGCAACCGCACAAAATCTGTAATATCATGTATGACAATACAACGGCCTATAGAGCCGCTCACAACTGACATCTTATACATACGACTCTGTCTGCAAAGTCTCTAGCATGACTCAGATATCATAACACATACAAACTCTGACTCGGCGGCACTCCCGAGGAAGTGGAGCTCGCCAATCCAGCTGGAACGTCTTCCACTAATGTCTTCTACTCGTCTGGGTGTACCTGCGCGGCATGAAACGCAGCCCCCGAAGAAAGGGGGTCAGTACGGAATATGTACTGAGTATGTAAAGCATGGAATACAAAAAACGAGACCATAACCGACGTGAGGAGTACAGAAGATGTGCATAATAGTCAGAATACCAAAGTACATGTGTCTGTAATACAAATAGTGCATAAGAGGTGCAGAAGACAGATATAGTAATCAAAATGCTCAAAATACTTAGCTTTCTTTTGAAAAACATTTCTGTCTCATATGTATATAAAATAAAACATATCATAGTAGCTGACATTAACCGATGTGGGATTCGCCTAAACCAATGTGGGATTCGCCTAAACCAATGAATGTGCCTCGCCACCGGTTTGTCCCCACATTGGGTTTGCCCATCTCTCCGAAACCAACAGATCATATTTCAGAATACATGTAGATGTCGTATCATCACATTAAACAGAATCGTCATATTATCATATCATCAGATTAAACAGAGTCATCATATTACCGTATCATCAGAACAGATTCATTATATTATCAGATCATCACATTATCAAATCATCATGTCATCAGATCATCAGATTATCATATCATATACCCTATGCGGTCCATAATAGGACCCGGCGGACGGAACGTGGTCGCCCCTCCTGCCTTGGGCGCCACAACTCATCATACTTCGGAAGTTTTCAGATCTCCTGCATCTCCGTCACACATCATATCATATAACTATGGTACCCGGCCAAAAGGGGCTCGGCGTACCGGACACATCATAACACCATAATATTAGTCGCTCATCATACTTCAGAAGCTCATCATACTTCGCATTGTGCACACGATAGTAACCGGCCCGGGACTCGACGAAGGATGTTATATCCCGTATTTCGCACGTCGGGATAATTCGGGTCAATTACGACAAGTTGGGGACAAGACCATCCCGAGATGCGAAGTAGAGATTTTTGCTTGTCTTAAGAGAATAAGTTGTGCATGATTTTATTGGCATGGAAATATTAAAGAAACATTTGGGGTCAAATTCCATTTTTGGAAAGTATTCTAATTTTGGAAGGGAAATTAGTTCATGAAAAAAATTCAACAAAAAAAAAAAAAAAAAAAAAAAAAGGAAATATAGGGCCATGTGGCCGGCCACCTTGGGGGTGGGCCATGGCCACATGGTTGGCTATTATGTGTTATTAAAAGATGACTAAGTCATCTTATTTCCTCACTTCCACCTCTAGAAAATTCAAGAAAAATTGGGAGAGCAAACATAAGGGCCATTCGGCCATGGCAAGAGGAAGAGGAAGATCAAAAACCTTCATTCCAAAAATAATTTCTCCTAGTTTTCCTACCAATTGGAAGGTTCTCTTTAACGTGGGATAGTTGTTGGAACAAACAAAATGCTTATTCTTGCAAAATCTACTCCTAGCCGTGCGGAAAAGTTAGAAGGGGAAGGTATGCTCTAATCTTCTCTTTTGTATGTTATGCATGGCTTATGTATGTTGTTAAGTGTGGAAATGAATGAAAATTATGAAAACATAGATGTTGGAGGTATGGCCGTGGGTCTAGGTGGTTGGCCGTGCATGTGTGTGTGTTGTTGTAATGTGTAGAAAATGAATGAAATCATGGAAGATGTATATGTAGGTGTTGGCCGAAAATAGGGGCTGATTGTTATGCAAGAAATGAAGTGATCTTATTTAGTATTTGGATGGTCGTCATTATGAATTCTATAAGGTAAAATGAAGACTAATGAATCAAATTGAAGTTGGGATGGTTGTGGGCTGATTTGGAAGCCAATGTAACTCTTATGTGAATTTTATATTTAGGATGATTACATTGTTAATGCATAGATTGTTGATGTAGTTTATGAGTTTTGGAAGAAGAAAATATGTTAGTATTGTTTTCGGGTTTGGAGAGCATTTCGGGTAAGGTGGTGGTGTGGTTGGATTGTTGGAAATATTGTGTGAATTGTTCATAGTGTCCTTGAATGTTGTTTGAATAATTTCGGATTAGTAATTGAACGTGTGAATATTGATGTTAGCTTGATTTTATGCGGTTGAATTGAATATAAGTGAATATCGTCGCATTATGTGAAAGAAGGTTGTTGATGCTAGAATGCATTTTGAATCAATGGTTGATGTCATTAGAATGTTTTGTTGGTATTGTTGTTGATGAAATTGGCCGAGTTAAATTCTCGGGGTGGTGTATGTATAGGGGAAGTCTTTCAAATTTACAGAATTTGGTGTGCATTTGGAATCGGGTTTCTAAATGCCTTTAGCTAATGTTTGATATTTAATGACGTATTGTAGATCTTGGAAAGTTCACGACGTAAATTTGGATTAGCTTGGAAAGCAGGCAAGGTATGCAAGGCTTACCCTTTTTCTTCATTGGCATGTCTTAGCTACGATTAAGTTATGATAAGTTACGAATCTCGAGCGATTCCATTCACCTTGATCCGAGTAAGCATATGAGTTTTATTCACTTTTTAATGTTCGCAAGTCAATTTAGTTAAATTATGGCTCCTATGTTTTGAAAGATTGAATATCAAAAGTCTTAAAAAGAATGTTGCTACAAAAGGGATCCCGATCTTCAAACGTCCGTAACTTTTGCATACGAGCTCGGAACGCCCCAAAACATAATAGGTAAGTTCATAGGACATAACATTCCCCTAACTCTCGAAGTCGGGCTCGGATGGGGGTCGGCACCCGTCCGTGGGGCCCGCGGCTCTCCTATACTATTCTTAATAGTCTTCGGGAAAATTTTAATTCTATTTCACTTTGACCTCCGCATATGGATTTCCTACTTATTTGATGAGTTATGATTATGATTTTATACATATGGTTCCTACGGTTCCGTGATGTGTTTAAAATATTTGATACGTTTCCGAAGGTCGTCCGAAAGGTATTTGACATGACTAAGTTTTGACTCTTAAACGATAATTTGTTTTTGATTTTCCGTTATGTTTTTGGAAAATGTTTTAAAAATTCCATATAGTTTCTCACGACTCTGCTCGTGCACTATTTTCACTTCCTTCACCGAGTCCCGGGGCCGGATGTTATCGTGCGCATTATGTTATATTTCCGGAGTATGATGTGTCCGGTTCGCCGAGCCCCTTTGGCCGGGAACCGTGGATAATGGTGTTATGATGTGTCCGGTACGCCGCGCCCCTATTGGCTGGGTACCGTGGTATATGTATGATGTGCTGGGTGACGGGGATACGGAGATATAAAATCTTCTGGAGTATGATTGTCACACCCCAATCTTGATTAGGGTGTGATGGGCACCCGACCCCGTAACCGGAGCCGAGCGAACCCGCTGACCCTTACTACGTACTTGAATTTTTTTTTTTTTTGAACCTCTAAGCCAGGTGTATACAATAAGATTACTAAAACATTCTTTTATTGCTTTTAAATCAAGTAAAACATGTAACTGTACAAACTTGTATTACAATACAAACCGACTCCCAAACCCACGACTACGTATGCAAAGTCTCTAACCGTAATCGGGACTCCCGGCACGTATACTCGACTCGGCTTCCTCCGGGCCAAATGGAGCTTGCCAACTTTGGAACATCTTTTACATTAACTTCGATCCGTACGGGTGTACTGCGCGGCATGAACGCAGCCCCCGAAGAAGAGGGGTCAGTACGAGCAATGTACTGAGTATGCAAGACATGAATAATAATACGAACAAGAACGTAAGTATGAACAACAATACCATGGGATAAGAGGGTAGCCTGTACCTATAAGTGCCCTTGGGCAGATGCTGTACTTTCTTAGCTTTCCTTACTCATATATATATATGTACATAAAAAAAAAGAATATATTATATTGCCGAGGCGTCGGCAGCCGATCCATTTAACCATAATATGCACACCCCGCGTCCGGGACGATATCATGTGCCAAACTCAATCCGATCAGGTGGATACGCGTACATAACGCTCGCTCTTATCCCTATTTTCCCCGTAAATATATGCATATTTCGTGTATAAATATCGGCGTCTATAGCGCCCTGTCTCTTTCATCATATACATATATCAGCGTCTATAGCGCTCTGATTCTGCTATCATATTCCATGTATATTTATCAGCGTCTATATAGCGCTCTAATTCGATTATTATATATATATGTATGTCGGGTTCACACATCAATCGGGGTCATAAAGCACAATTCCAGGTATTTAGAATCCTTAGAATAGTCATTACCTGTAATAGACTTGGGATATCCAGAACTAGTTTAACATTCTCATATTTTCATTCCTATAGCAAGGTATATCACCTACATATCTAACGTAGGCACTTTCTCATTCTTGACTCCATCGTTATCCTTACAAGACCATATTCTTTACCTTAGTCAAGGAATCATCGACATATTTACATTAGGATAGCGTTGTACCTATTGTTTGATATTCGGGACAAGGATCTGAAGTTTCCCTAGGATTCCACTCCGATACAAGCCAAAGAAAGTAATAAGGAAAATCCGGGAACAATGGGCCTACCTCGGGTCAAATGAGGCGGCGCACACAATCTACGTGTAAGACGCTTCACGACATTGCTTATGAGAGTTTTTAAGGTAATCGGGTCTCATTTATGCAAGTTCTAAAGGTCTAAGAAGTTTTCCTACATTTCGCACCATTTCTAGTTCAACTTTCTTGAATGAATAGTAGCGAATTTCAATCTTGGATTTCGAAAGAATGATCCCCGAGGCTCCGTATCCAACTTAGTACGTCTAAGACATGCCATAGAAAGAATGGTGAAGTCTTACATACCTCTTTCCGCTCCTTCTGCTACTCCAAATCCAAGTTGCAAATCCACCAGCGGAGGTAGAGGAAGGCGAGTCTCACAACGAGGCTTCTCCTGCTTCTCCTGTGTCAGTGTCACACCCCAATCTTCATCAGGGCGTGACGGGCACCCGACTCTCATCAGAGTCGAGCGAACCCTTAAACGTCAACTCAAATTTTATTTTTTTTTAAGACAAGAATTAAAACTTGTAAATGAAATACCAAAATCGACACGTGGCTCAAGGCACCTCAAAACATGTTACATATATACATACTGTTATATCCCGTGTTTTCGCATATCCGGAAATTTTGAAATAATTGTGACTTGTGTGTTATAGGGCAATATTTTGATTTTTGCTAATATGACTATGTTGTTTGTGAAATTATTGGTGTAAGACATCTTATAGCATGGGTAAAATTGGAATTTTGGAAAATTAGTTTCGGAATTTCAAAACGAGAATCTTAACGAATCGGGCCAAGAAAAAAAATGAAGAAAATTAGGCCTAAAGAGGTGGGTGGCTCGCCACTAAAGCTTGGTCCAAGCTCACTTTAAAAAGTCATGTGTTATGCACATGACCCATAAGTGGATATATATCAATGAACTCCTTTGAATTTTCAAGAAAACAAATCACAACTCCTCGAGCTTCAATACCCTCTCGCCGAACTCCATTATTGCAAAAAAAAAAAATTCCAAGTCTTGTCTTCAATCCAAAATCTCATTCTTGGAATTCTTGACAAGTTTAGGACGCCCTCCGACGTGATACAATTGAGATTGGCGAAAGAGCGACGTTGCCATGGGTAAGTCGGAATTTCAAGAAAGGTAAGGATTTTTGCCACTTTTTTTAGGAACCGAGTTATAAGATTAGAATTGAGGGGAATTTAAAAGGGGGGG
>NW_026722474.1:0-7192 GCF_029784015.1 Lycium ferocissimum | reverse complement strand
ATATGCCAATTTTTGGTTTTTATATTATAGTTTTTAACTTTTAAATTTTTTTTGGTTTGAAAAAAAAAAAAAAAGGCATGTTTGTTTTCGAAAATTTTCATTACGTGGTATGTTTGTTTTTGGGTTTAGGGTAGGATATTACGATAGCCGGGGGTTCGCCCCCCCTGGTGGTCGGGTCCCCATCACACCCTATCGGAAAGGGGTGAAATTTTACCTCAAACGATTTTTTTTCGTTTAATCCCATTTTATCAAAAGGGGGAGAAATTTTGACAAAGAAACCGGGATCAATAAACATAAAAGGAGAAAATCAATAATGTCCCCGTAACCACTTTGGGAGCCCCCCGGGGTGCGGGGCTGCAATGGGGTCGAAGGATCGCTAAAACCGGCGCCCACCGCGCCTCTCCGGGGCCGGGGGGCGGGTCCCCCGCCCGCGGGCCCAAAGGAGGGTGAAAAATGAACCCCCAACCCCGAGGGGGGCCCGCACCCCCCGCACACCCCCCCCACCTTTGGGTGCCCCGGGGCCACGAAAAAGAAACCCCCCGAGCCCGAAGCACCTCCGGGGGGCCCCCGGAGCACGGAGGTCGGTGGCCCCCCCCCCTCCCCCCGCCCGGAGCCGAACCCCCGGAGCTCGACCGCCCGGTCCCCCGTGGGTGCCCCGCCCTGGGGGGGGGGTTACTCCGGCCGGGGGGAGGAAACCCCCCCCGGGTGGGCCCCCGGGGCCCGCCCCCGAGAACCCCCGTACCCCCGACCTCCCCCTTTGGGGCCGCGTCATAAGCCCCGCCGGGCCGGCGCCCTCGTCCGCTCCCCCCGCCCGGGCATATCCCCGCCGTGCGAGTCCATCCCGGCGGCGGCCATCGACAAACCTAATAAAGTAATCATCTGCCCCAACAAACGGTTTTTATCAACCGTTCACTCGGAGGAGGGGCGGTAAGGTCAAACTCGGGCCCGGATTCGACGCTCCCCCACGCGAAAAGTAAACCCCGTGTCCCGGCTCGTCCGGTTCCCGGGGGGGGGGGGGAAAGCCTCCGGGAACTCTCCCTACGGGGTGGCCCCCCCCCTCCCCCCGGGGCCCCCCCGACCAAACCAGGTCGCTTTTCGTGCCCCGATACGCGCCACCCCGCTCGCCCGGGGGCCCCCGTGTCGCACACGCCGCATCTCTCTAGAACCCCGGGTCCTCCCGGGCTTTGACCCGGGAACTCGGCGGGGGGCCCAAAAATAACGACCCTGGGGCGCACGTCCACCGTAATCATCTCCGCCCCCCCCGTCCGGACCCCCCGCCCCCCGCCCCGGGTCCCCGCGCCGTCCCCGGGCCTTGTCCTCCCCCCCGGCCCGGGGGCCCGGGGGCTCGGCCTGCCTCGGGGGGCGGGGGAGCCGCCGCCCGCCCGGCCCCTTTTGCCCTTCGATGGGAGGGGGGGCCGCCCCCGCCCGGGGGCCCCACCTCCGCCGCCGAGCAGGGGCCCAATCCTCGGGCCCACTAGCCCCCCCAGAGAGACTTGCCCCTCCGGGCACTGCCCCCTTTTCGGGGAGGACCAAAAACATAACGTTGGGTCATCCTATAACACCCTCTTCGACATCAGATCGAAAGAAAGACGACCCAAAAAGCCCCACCTCTTTTTTGAGGGTGCACAACACCCGAAAAGGACTCCAGACAGGGCCCCGTGGACCCCAGGACAACCGCCCGAATCACTTTTGTCACGACCCAACCCCGTAAAGTCGTGACTAGTGCCCAACTCCAGGCACTCCGTACGTACCAAAAAGCCAAAAATAGCAACTCGTATTTACAAAAATTTGGGCGAGTATTTTCTCGTTTTATTTTTTACTAACCCCCGAACTAACTCCGGCACGCGGACTGTGTGGGGCCACACGGGCCAACATATCCATATATACACAAATATAGGCGTAGCCGGCAAGGCCGGCGGTGAACAGCCCGGAACATATCACATATACATACACTTTGTACGTACATAGGCCATAACCCACAAACATATCCACGGACCCCTCGCGAGAATAACGAAATCATATGACGGGACGGGGACCGTCGTGCCCCTAAATAATAATATACATACGCATCGACGAAAATATATACCAAAAAATATACGAGCCCTAAGGAGCACTCCCCGAAAGCGAGAATAGATGGCCTAGGCAGTGGATCCTCAAACCGCGAGCGTACGATGCCCTGGAAACAAAACCCCGAAAAGAGTGGGTCAAGACGAAATAGGTACCGAGTATGTAAAGCAAGAGTTACGTAAACATAATAATAAATCTGTAAAACAAATATGATTTACAAAATATCAAAGTATTTGTCAAAAATTAAAATCATGCAAAGGCTCTTAGAACGATGGTCGCCCGCCTATCGATGGCGCCATACCACAGCATCACACCAGAGAGTTTCATATCTCCGTAACCCGACATATCCCCGTAACACATCATAGCCAACCATAACACCATACACAGCATAACGCCACATATAGGCGGAACCCGGCTCCAAATGGGAGGGCTCGCGAACCGTAACACAAAGATCACACCAGAATATATCATAACGCGCACGAAACATAACCGGCCCGGGATCCGGTGAACGAAACAATGACCATAAGCACGAGCGGAGTCGTGAGTAACCATATGCATCAAAATCATAATCAATACTTATTAAATAAACGAGAAATCCATATGGGGAAGTTATAGTGAAGACAATATTACATTTTTCCAAAAATCCATAAAGGTAGCATGAAAAGGCCGCGGGCCCCACGGACGGGTGCCGACCCCCATCCGAGCCCGACTACGAGGTTTAGGGGAGATTTATGCCTTATGAACTTACATATTATGTTTTGGGGCGTTCCGAGCTCTCGTATGCAAAAGTTACGACGTTTGAAGTTCGGATCTCTTTGTAGTCAAAATTTTCATAAGTCTTTTGAAAACTCACTTATTTGAAAGCTTAAGAGTCTTACATTGAGCACATTAAAGAATAAATCTGGGATCAAACAAGTACGTGTCTAAGCTTGGATTTAAGAACTAATAACCCCCGAGACGCGGGTTATAGCCTAATAGCGCTACAACATGCCAAAGGAAAGAAAGCGACGCCTTACATACCTCTTTCGATCGCAATACAAGCCAAGCCTCAACCCTCGGCAACTCCAAGATCTACATAACGCAAAGCACATCAACATTAGCCATATATTTTTAGGCATTCAATTCCAAACGAACATTAGGTTCTACGAATTTCGGCGATTTCCCCGTAAATGCTCCAACCCCCGAGATTCCAAACCTTCGGCTAATTTCAACAACAACCCAACAAGAAACCAAACCACAACATTAATAGTCGATTCACAATACGTTCCAACATTAATATTCAATCCCAACATATTCCAACACCAAACACATATTCCTATATACTTAGAGACATTCCAATATAGTCACTAATTTCATGCAACCAAATTGATATTAACGCTCATGCGTCCAACTACTAGTCCGAACCCATTCAAACCATATGCAATAACACTTTAAGCAATTCATACGATTTTTTCCAACAATCCAAATATTGTTCCATTGTACCCGAAATAGTCCCCAAACCCGAGAACAACATCAATTACACTCTTCTCTTCCAAATTCATGATTTACATCATTAATCAACACACTAACAACGCAATATTCATAAATGTAAAAATTACATAAAATCCACATAAATTCCCAAATCGTGCCATAACCAACATAGTATTATTCTAAGTCATTAAACTTGCATTTCTCCTTGTAAAATCCATAACGACGACAATGAAAATACTAATGACAATTTGTTCATTCTAGACTACACAGAAAGGGAAGGCCATTCGGCAACACTTATTGCCACACCTAGGGATGATTTTTCATTTTTTCTTCACACCACAACAAATAAAACGTACTAACTAACACTAATACATGACTTATACCACAACACCCATATACACGGCCAACCTACTATGCACGGCCACACTTCACTTTCATGAATTTCTTCCATTTTAGCATACAACAACACATATAGACCATCTATAACACAAGAAAACAATATTAAACTCACATTTCTTCTTCAACTTCTTAACTTGACCAAAGTTGGTCGTTAGAGCAAACGAGCGAACTATTGTCCGAAACAACAACGCCATGTTACTTAGCACCCTTGAATTAGCAACTTTACTTGAAGAATTTATTTTTTTGATGGATGAAATTCGGTCTTGAAAATCATGGACATGGCCGAAACCTTCTTGGTTTTTGTCTCCAAGGTTTTTCTTGATTTCTAGAAATTGTTTAAGTGTTGAAGATGACTTAGTCATCTTTTATAAATACATAACATGTTCCATGTGGCCATGGCCCACTATGAAGTGGCCGGCCACCTTGCCCTCTTTTTCTCTCTTTTTTTTTTTGAATTTTCAACTTTCCCAAAATAGTCCACTTACTAAAAATGGAAAATTCCTCCAAGTTTTTCTTTAACATTTTCAAGACATTGAAATCATACACAATTTAAGCCTTTAAGACAAACGAAAGTCCCTCGGGATAGCCTAGTCCCTAACTTCTCATAATTCACACAAGTTGTCCCGTCGTTCAAAATACGGGATATAACACCTTAGTTGTAAATAGGCTATGACACGAGCCTCGATAAAATTCTATTCTTGCGATCCGAGTACTCACGATTCTTATTTGCATTTTATCTTTGACATTCGTAATGTAATGGAATAATGGCCCTTATGTCTTTGAAATAATTGGTTTTCAAATGTTGCATAAAAAGTTTTGTTCCTAAAGGTCGTAACTTCGTACAACCGGATCGCCTTTGATATGCGCTCGTGGATGTTCCATAGCGTATAATGATTACACCTTCCATAAGCTGGCTTTCGATTGGGTCGACGTCCGTCCGTGGGTCCCCGCAACTTTCCTTTGTATAGTTCCCACGACTTTGTGACAAAACTTAATATGGCTACCATCCCGACCCTTCGGATATGGTTAGGTAATTATCTCGTCGAATCAGAATGATGATTATGCTTTGGGCCCATAAGCTATGTCATATAGTTTTGACACGTATCTATGAATTCCAAAGCTCTATTCGATATGTCCCCGAGCGACGTTCGGAGGAAACTTGATTTGATTAATGTTTTGGTTCTTAAGTAACGGTTTGTTTTGATTGCTTCCGAGTATTTGAAAATGTTTTCGACCGCATATGGTTATTCACGACTCGCCGGCATTCGTTATTACATCTTTCGCCGAGTCCCGGCCTAGAGATATGTCATCGTGCGCACTATGCTTTATTCCGACAGATGATGTGTCCCCGGCTCGCCGAGGCCCTTTTGGCCGGGAACCGTGTATATATTATGGTGTTATGACGTGTCCCGTACGCCGAGCTCTTTCGTCGGCATCGTGTACATATGCTATGATGTTAAGGGATGTAGGATTTCGGGGTGTACGGAGATATGAAACCTTTTGGAGTATGATGTGTTACGGCGCCAATGTCGTGAGGGCGACCATATTCTAAGAGCCCCATGCATGATTTGTATTTTTTAACCAAGAAGCATTTTGGTATTCCGGATATTGCATTTACTTTCTCGTACCTTTTTTTCTGATTATGATCCTATTTACCGTTTTCATGCATACTTTCGACATATTCACGTCATCGACCACCTTTCTTCGGTGTCGCGCTTTCGTGCCGCGCGGTATAGATACTTGTTTGGGTGGTCCACCGTCTTAGGATCCCCGTCCAAACTGCTCTTGAGCGCTCCCTGTTCCGAGCCTATACTTTGGACCCCATCGTTATTATACATATGTATATGTTTGTTCAGGGGTACGGCGGGGCCCTGTCCCGTCATATGATTCTGTTATGACTCTTAGAGGCCTGTAGACATATGTGTGGGTTATGGGTGGTTACTTGTTATAGCCCGTATTTCGTACGTTCAGATAATTCGGGATAATTGCGAGAAGTTAAAGGCAAGATTATTTCCAAAATTATTTTAATATACAAGTTGTTTATGAATATTATTTATGAACATTGGTAGTATAGAAATGTTGGGAGAGGCCAAGGGTAAAAAGAGAAATTTGCAAAATGGCCGATGAAAATAATGTGGAAGGCTAGGGGCAAAATGGTAATATTGAGAAAAGTCGAGGGGCAAAACGGTAATTTCACACAAGGTTCATGAAGGTTCCAAAAAGGGTATATTGGCCATGTGATGGAAACATATGGACTAAAGTTTGCCTAAGAAGACAATTAGTCATCTTTGACCAATTCAAAGAAAAATTCATGGAAAAAGAATGAAATTTCTAGAAAAATATGGAGAGAAGGGCATGTGCCCCTCACATGCTTGTAGCTCTATACATATATATGATAAGTCATTTTTTAATTCAAGACAATTAGGGAGAAATAAAGAAAAAAAATAAGAAAGAAGAGAGCATAGGGGTTTCGGCCATGGCTCTTACAAATGAGCCATGGAAAGTTGATGGAGAAAAAAAAAATTATTTTCTTCTTGCATTTAGAGCAAATGGAAGGTCCCTAGCAAGGTGGTGTAGTTGCTGGAGCAAGAAAGATACATATTCATGCAAGTTACAAGTTCTAGTTAAGTGAAGAATCAAGGGGAAAAAAAAAGGTAAGGCTTAATCCTTTTCGTATATGTTATGGATGATTATGTATTCAGAGTTTGTGAAAAGTGGATGAAATTCGTGGAAAAATATGGATGTAGTAGGGTGGCCGAATATAGTAGTGTGTGTAGAAGTGAGGAATTAATTTTAATTAGTAATCTACTTGTTATGGTAATGCCAAAGAAATGAATGAAAATATGTGGAAGTGTGCATGCCAAGCTTGGTCGTATGTATGTGTTGTGTACATAGAAGAATGAATAAATTTTATATAGCATGCCATGTCATTATTGTAATGTGTAAGGATGGATGAAAAATGCATGAAAATATGTAAGAAGTGTCGTGGCCGAAGGGTAGAGAATTTGGCAAGTTGGGGTAAAGTGATGTTATTTGACATTCTAGTTGTTGTCGTTATGGATTATATGACGGTAGATGAAGGTTGTTGTCAAAGAAGTTAGCATGCATGAAGGATGGTGAAATGTATGGTTGTTGTTGAAGTTGAAGGTTTGAATAAGTAATAATGCTGATTAAATTGTTGAAGGATTATATGAATTGAATTGAATTAACAGATTGAAGGAATATTAAGTGTTGCAAAAAAGGGGTTTTTGGTAGT
>NW_026722473.1:0-8224 GCF_029784015.1 Lycium ferocissimum | reverse complement strand
TTGGTACATCTTTCACCGGTTCCCGGGGCCGGTTATGTTGTCGTGCGCACTATGATATATTCCGGTGTTGCGTCGTGTTACTGCCTCCGAGACCCTCGCCAGGGGTCGGGTTCCGTTTATGAAGTTATG
The DNA here is from genome assembly GCF_029784015.1 of Lycium ferocissimum. Lineage (NCBI taxonomy): Eukaryota > Viridiplantae > Streptophyta > Magnoliopsida > Solanales > Solanaceae > Lycium > Lycium ferocissimum. The sequence goes on along the minus strand of NW_026722473.1, from coordinate 8,095 downwards.
TCGTGATATGGCTTATGATGTGTCGTGATGATGTGTTACGTTCGGGGTTGTACCTGAGATTTGAAACCTTTCCGGTGTTATGCTGTGTTATGGCGCCATCGACAGGCGGGCGACCATATTTTCTGTGTCTTCCTTGCATGCTTTCTATTTTGAAAAATAAACATTTGGCATTTTGGAAATGTACTTACTTTCGGTACTCGTTTCGAGTGTGACTCGTATTTACTTACCGTACTTTCTCGCTTTGCATACTCGCACATATTCGTACGACCCCTTTCTTTCGGGCGCGTTTCATGCCCGCAGTGCGACGCGCTTGGCGATCCGCCGCTTAGAGACTTATCCCGCCGTGTTGGAGTGCTCCTTTTATCCCGTGAGCCTACATCTTGGTATATACTTGTTCGTTGCATATGTGTGTGTGTGTGTCGTGGGCACGGCGGGGCCCCGTCCCGTCATATGATTCTCGTTGGTTTGTTTAGAGGCCTATAGACGTATATGTGGGTTGTGTGCCTATCCCAAGACGTACGGGTTTGTATATTATATGTTTTGGGCCGCGCGCCATCGGATAGCCTGTCGGCTTTCGATATATGTATATATATATGAATGGGTTGAGATGTGTTTGAGACAGTCTTGATATTCATATGTGCATAAGCCAGGTGTGTGTGATTCGGGTTCGATAAATGCGTTTGGGTGCCCAACTCGGGCACTAGTCACGGCCTACGGGGTTGGGTCGTGACATCTATGGTCGGGTATGATACTTCTAAATGTATAGATGTATGGAATGGAAGTCTCCCATTAGGAAAAGGGTAAGTAAATATGATGAACGTCGCTAGAGGTATACATGGCTCTTTTATTCCGTGACTCGTCTACCTTATGTTATTTCTTATGCTTCCATTATGTTATTGATTATGCTTTACATACTCAGTACATTATTCGTACTAACGTCCTTTTGTTTGTGGACGCTGCATCATGCCTGCAGGTGGACAGAGAGATAGACTTGATCCATAGATTGCTTGTTCAGGGACTGCATAGAGGAGCTCCACTTCGTCCGGAGCTGCAGCTGTTGGTATTATTATTTTGTGTACATACATATGGGCATGGTGGGGTCCTGTTCTATCTATATGATGTTACATACTCTCTTTAGAGGCTCGTAGATAGTTTTGTATAGCTAGATGTCCTTTGGCCTTGTCGGCTCATATTTTGTATATTATTTTATTGGCCTCGTCGGCTTGCGTATATGGACACTAGCATTATTGTTGATGATGATATAAATGTGTCGTTGCCCAAATGAGTCATGATAGGCCATGTGGCTCACCTAGATGTGGATGTGAATATACGATACGAGGTGCCCGGGTGGGTTAGCACCGGTGCCCGTCATGACCCTTCGGTTGGGTCCTGACAGCTTTTGTTTCACTTCAAAACTCCTGATATACTAGGAGATATACTTCTCTAAAGTTGACCCAAAATTTCTGTCCAAAATTCTGTCAAATTTTTTAAATTTTCGACAAACTTATTTTTTTCGATTTGCTTGATCCCGGAACCTTTGGACACTTGCTTAAAAATTGTTAAGAGTATTCCTTAACCTCATAAGAGTTCCATGAATCTCGCCGAGCTTACGTTAGTTTACTTATAACACAAACGACGCAAAAAATTTTTTGAGGTGTAACATTTTCCCCCCCTTAGAAATATTCATCCTCGAATGTTGCAGCTTGCGAGCATACAAAGGCTATCATTAATTTCTTAAAATGGTTGTCCTCCTTTAGTTCCTGATCTCCATGCTCTTATACTATGGGCTCATTAGTCTTCTTTCATATTCTCCCAATTCTTTGTTCAACTCATTCATTAGTTCCATATCCTCATGTTCTTATGTATGTACTCAGTGGTCCAACTGATATCTGGTTACCGTCCTGGGACCTATTGCCATTAAGATGGTCCTAACTCATAACTGCTATGGCTCCTCGATCTGTGAGCACTCTTAATTGTTGTAATCTTTTGCCTTGCTCCTTAATCCCCTACTAGTAGATAAATTCTCTTGTTCAGATATAGCACCTTTCCTTGCTTGTTTCTCTGGGATCATCCTTTTTTGTACTAGTCGATCTTACATACTTACCATATCATCTCCTTTTAATTCCTTAGTCGGACTCTTTAATTCCTTACAATATCATCATAGTTCCATCTATGGTAGTGCCCAGATGATTTGCAATAGCATTTCCTAGCTGATGACTTATTATTCTCAATGATTATTTTACTTCAAATTGTCCATCCAGACATCTTTTCTTAATCAATGCGTAACAACAACCTCAACAAAATCCCTTATATACGTGTATATAATACTTCCCCATCATCATTATTATCCCTCGTAGTAAAATTATACTCATAATATACTAATAATCACAGTTCAAGCCAATTTATGACTCAACATATCATCAAATTCATATTTGAACTTTTACTTTAATTTATTCTCCTCTGATCTTAACACAATTAAAAAATAAACTCATAAACATGAAAAATCCTACTTCATCATAATTTCCTTTCAATACGAGTATGCTTTCTTCTTAAGTCCTTGATTCTCTCATACCGGTGATCATTTGAGACTTAAATTAGCCTCTATTCTTCTTTGGCTCCTTATCGTTGTCCTTGCTCCATTTTGTTGGCCATTTCATCACGGCGATTGTTTATATAGTTCTATGTCATACACTCTCACAATTGATATAACCGGCGACTTGGAATTTCACGACTTGTAAGGTACTTTCTAATCTTAGGTAGCACTGCTTTCTTTCTATCCATAGGCACACTATCTTCCTTTCCTTTGGAGATCATTGAACTTCCTATAATTATTCCTCTTGTTAAAGCTTTCATCTCCTCTAGTGTTAAGATTCTTTTTTTTTTCTATTTTTTTAAATCCAGATTGTCCTTTATACTTACTCCGTGGTCAGCTTGCAGACCCTTCTTACTTCTTTCGTTACCTCTCGAAGTACGTTACTGCATGTTTAAATGTAACCAAAATTTCTCCGATACGAGCGATTCGAACCATAGTCCGGAAACATAATATGTCGCATTGACAAAACTCATTCTCTTTGATTCGCTAATCCCTTCATTGTCTTATCATGCTTCCACTCCCATATTTGTCCATAATATACTTGTATTCAATCCATTCCCACTTTCTTTTAATAAATCCTTGATATTTCAAAGACATCTCGAACTTGGCCCCTTTAGGCCAGTACATCTCCCTCTTTGAATTTGGGAATATTGTCATTCACTCAGAATTAAATCTGTTCTTCCCCCTCTCTTAAAGATGTTCTCATATACCAGTAACATTTGAATATTAACCATCTTTGGTAGTCATCTAGTTGACTTTAGTGGTCCTTCAATTCCTCTATTCCATATAATGCCGGAGTTCCTTTCATCGCATAGTTTAACTTATTTCCTTTTTGCTAACTCAAGACTTTTGTCTGTTCCCTCACCTGTACTGATCTTATCTTGTAACCAATCAAATCTAGTTTATCCTTTTAATACCATCGTAAGTCGATACTGTCACAACCCGTACTACGGGCCGCGACGGGTATCCGGGGCTAACCACCGAACACCTCTCACTTTATCGCTTATCTCGCTATCATTCATACTATATGCTCATGTTCATATAAGAAAAACCGTCATTTTTCCGTAATGCACTTGCTTTTTATAAACATAGGCCCTTCGGCTATCAAAATAATAATATACATGCACATACACAAAAGCCATGGGGACCGTACTACCTACACCGCGTATCTACGAGCCTCTACTAGAACACCGAACATATGGACGGACAGACCCCGCCGTGCCCGAAATACATGTACACAAAATAATGTCTCAAATAGCACCTCCGAATAAGGAGGGCTTCCGTAACTCGCTCGCTAGCTACATCGCATCTGCACCGTCTCCTTGTCTACCCGTGGGCATGAACACAAATGTCCAAAGAAACGGACGTCGCACGAATATTGTACGAGTATGTAAAGCATGAGCAGAAAGATGGAGAAACATAACGGTAATACATGAAATGACATAAGATGGAAGACATTAACATTCTCTTCATAGTACTTACCTGCTTTCCGTAGGGACGTTCCATGTTCTATTTCGTGCTCGTATACATAAATTCATACCTTTTACTTACTTACCTTTCATATCTATTCACTTGTCATACTCATGCTCGTATCACGTGCTTTGCACATACCTAGCCCTTACTCGGCACTTACATGGTATTAGCATATCCGTACTCTAATCGCTGTCATATACATAGCATACTCGTGCTCGTAAAGATGTCATATGCTTACCTCATTCGTACTCACATGAACGTGATGTATATGGCATAATCATACATATAACCTAATTACAATAATGGAAATATCATACATGTATCATACTCGTATTCATATAGGTCGGTATCATTCATACTCGCCCCTCTCGGCTCGATAGGCTTCGACGGTATACGTACGCCCTCATAGGCTCGACGAGCTTAATAGTATCCGTACTCGGCCCTCATAGGCTCGATACACTTGGTAGTATTCGTACTTTGCCTTTCTGGGCTCGATACATACCTATGTACATATACATCACATAGGGGTATCATGCCCTTAACATAGCTAGTCATCATCCTGCATTCATCATAACACATGCATAAACTTATCATCTTGTCGCATTTATTTATACACATTTTATCATTATCCGTATTCGGCCTCATAGGCTCGACAGCATATCGTATTCGGCCACGAGGGCTCGACCACATCACACATATCTCATATCGTACATGCATCATAGGTTCATTACTATTTCTCGTTTCATAGTCATGTTGTGGCTTTGTTTTACTCTAGCGTCATCATATGCTTATCATAATTCATCATAGTATGCTTATTATCATATGCTTATCATAATGCATGCATAGGGACCCTTAGATATCATACTCTATCGGGGTGACATAAGGTCGTGGACCCCCGATGTCATTATGGAACATTCCTACGTATTCTGCCTCACCTTGAAGGAATAAGCATAAGGTGAGTGGGCATAATGATCAATGCCATTTGATTACATATATATAGCATCATTGGCTTCTTAGGAGCATCGTATCATAGGCTATAACATTCCTAGACTTTAGCTCACTATCATAATCGTCGTATTCATCTCGTATGTCTTATCTTGTATAGCTATTCATGAATGAGGATCTTTACTTTCTTCGAGATAGGAACATTCATAGTGAAGAAGGAAATTCATGCCGTAGGACTCATGCCTTGGAAGAAAAGACTAGCCTCACATACCTTGGCCGTTTAGCTACTCTATTGCTGGCTCGTCCTCCTTCAACGCTTGCGTCTTTACCTTCAAGAGGGTTCGTATCGTCATTAGCTAATCAATCGCAAAAGCATACTTACTAAAGCTATAGAAATTCGGACAGCATCTCCTTTGTTTATACTACTTTCCGCCATATTCTATATCAACTCCCAACATTCATAATAATCATCACAATATCGTTAACAACAATCGTCATTCATTCATCTTATTTGCATTTCATAATCTCACTTCAATTTCCCATAATCATGACTAAAAATCCATCGTCGTATTCTTTCGTATCCAATGCTTATTTCATGTTCTATAGGTCATTTACAACATATTTATATCATCAACATATTCATTTCCATGATTTAATCCACTACTAATCACTAATGACATTAGTCATCCATTTAATGACCCATTTGTTGTACTCTTCTACAATCCATGAATCTTAACTCAATAATACTTCAAATAGCATGAAAAGTTCATGAAACTTACCTTAAATGAGGGAGGAATAAGCTTGGAGTGGTGATTCACCCTTAGCACCAAAACCCTAGTTCCACCTTCTTTGGAATTTCTTGGCTTAGATGGTCCCTTGATGTGTTCTTGCACTTAATTTCACCAATTGGTGGTGTTGATCTTGATGTTTCCTTTGATTTTGTTGAATTCTTGTGGAAGAAATATTGGGAGTTTTCTAGAAGTCTCTTGAGGTATCTTGAAGAAGAATGAAATGAAATGAGCTTAAGTCCCTTTTAAAAATCCCAAAATCGATCTTTAATGAATTATTGTCGGGATGAACGGTGGTCGTAAAGCACCCTATACGGACCGTATTCCGGTTTACGGTCCGTCCTCCATGCACGTATTTAAGCTTATGAAAAAACGTAAAGTTTGGTTGAGGAATGTGGCAGTTTACGGCTCAGTTTACGGGGCGTATAGTGTGGTCGTGTTTAAGCATATCAAAACAAAGGTATCTTTGGAGATCATGGCAGTTCACGACCCAATTTACGGGCCGTATTTCGATTTACGGTCCGTCTTCCGCTTACGTCCAATCGGCCAATGCAATTCTGCAACTTTTCACTGTACGCTCACGGGGAAATTTCCGAGGTGTAACAGATACCCTATCGCATCTATTTTCCACGACCCGTTCTTTCATTTGTCCAACCCATACTGTTTTGTAGTCTTTCTTTACTAGATGGTTGTACCGAAGTTTGGCATTATCAGCATTCCAATATCTTGTCGATCCTTGTCTCCTTCTTATCTTCCTCTTTCGATACCATAACTTTCTCATATTTATACATATCCCTCGTACATTCAGCCTATTTCCTTTATGATCGAATTGCGGTAGTCCTCATCAAGACTCTTGTCCCATGCTATCGATGTTTTGCCTCTTAGCCAAACTTATCCGCCTATTAACCTTCCTCTTGTTCTGGATGGTTACACAACTTCCTTTTACCCATTCATTAGTCCACTCTCCTTACTTTCTCCCTTAGGGTCTTTCTTGACTTTCCTTACTCACAAAATGCTCTTCCCCACTTGCCATTCTACAGTATTGGCCCTTGAATTTGTAGAATATTCTATTTGAAGTACGAATCCCTTTTATTTCTAAAATCGACTCTTTAGGTTGGGGGGGGAGGAACATTTCTCGCTTTCTAGGTGAACGTATCAATATGGCTTCATATTTATCCTCTCAGATGTACGTTAAGAGTCAAAAATCCCTTGACACTTTTCATAAAAACTGATTATTCCCTCTCAGGTTATATCTGTTCATCATTATTATACTTCAATCCTGTTTGTCAAGATCTGTTTTCGGAATATTCGCATTCGTCTTTTGTTCCATATTGCCATACTCTATCCTTCCTTCTTACTTACTTTAGAAATTTATCCGGATGGCTCTTCGCCTCTACCGTTGCCTTAACCCTTTTCTTCGAAAGCTTACTTGACCCTTACTAGCAACATACTTCCCTTGCTTACCCTTCTTCTCTTCTCATGACATCATAATCTTCTTACTCTTATATACACATATTCTTCTTCTCCTCGATATTATTACATCATGATTATCCTACTTTAACATTCGGACAAAACAATATCAACCTGCCCTATAGCATTTGCTACCTTAACTTCACTACCCAGCTCACTCAACACCTTAATGCTAGATCGATCATACGGGTACGCATACTATTTAATGTGGCCACACATGAATCATCATTTACATCGCTTATTAGTACCTCACTAACTAAAAAACCCAATGCTATTTAAAATTGTCCTGAGTCTGTGACTTTAGTACTTCTCCCCTCTTTTTGCCTAACTAGCCAGTCTCATACCTCGCTCTCACTTTAAGATTGTAATCGCAGGGCTTATTTGCTCCTAATTTTCCTTGGCCATTCTGGTTTATCACATTTTTGTAAGTCTGAATCTGTAAGACTTCTTAGCATATTTCTAAGTCCTGATTATGAGACTATGGCGATATAGACTTAATGAATAATCTCCACGCGAACACCTACTCTTCTTTCCTTTTTATTCATAAGCCGACATCGCTCTTATTCTTCTATCGTCAAGTGACCTTCAGCACATTTCTCTGAAAAATCAAGGTAAACCTTCTTATAAGGATCACATCCGGTGTAGCCTCAGGAGCCTCCTGCTCCACTGGTGCCTTATACGAACCCTCATACGGGTGCGTCTCATAACTATACTCTGACGGATCCTCCTCCATAGAAGTCACTGGCTGCGGGGAATCGTCTCAATATTGTTATATCCCGTATTTTGAGCAACGGGACAACTTTTGTGAATTGTGAGAAGTTAGGGA
>NW_026722472.1:0-7122 GCF_029784015.1 Lycium ferocissimum | reverse complement strand
CGGATGGCTTGCACGGGCTGGGCGCGGCTTATTTTTCCATTTATTTAGTCCAAACACCGAGGACCCTCATTTGGAGACCCGTCGTGTGTATTAGCCTTTAGCCGGCTCTGTTTGCCCCAAAATTTCACCGGTCCGTACCAAACGGGCTGGGGACCTGTGCGGATGGCTTACACGGGTTGGGCGCGGCTTATTTTTCCATTTATTTAGTCCAAACATCGAGGACCCTCATTTGGAGACCCGTCGTGTGTATTAGCCTTTGAATTCTGCGAGTTCGGATGAGCCGGCTCGTTTGCCCCAAAATTTCACCGGTCCGTACCAAACGGGCTGGGGACCTGTGCGGATGGCTTACACGGGCGGGGCGCGGCTTATTTTTCCATTTATTTAGTCCAAACATCGAGGACCCTCATTTGGAGACCCGTCGTGTGTATTAGCCTTTGAATTCTGCGAGTTCGGATGAGCCGGCTCTGATTGCCCCAAAATTTCACCGGTCCGTACCAAACGGGCTGGGGACCTGTGCGGATGGCTTACACGGGCCGGGCGCGGCTTATTTTTCCATTTATTTAGTCCAAACATCGAGGACCCTCATTTGGAGACCCGTCGTGTGTATTAGCCTTTGAATTCTGCGAGTTCGGATGAGCCGGCTCTGTTTGCCCCCAAATTTCACCGGTCCGTACCAAACGGGCTGGGGACCTGTGCGGATGGCTTACACGGGTTGGGCGCGGCTTATTTTTTCATTTATTTAGTCCAAACATCGAGGACCCTCATTTGGAGACCCGTCGTGTGTATTAGCCTTTGAATTCGCGAGTTCGGATGAGCCGGCTCGGTTTGCCCCAAAATTTCACCGGTCCGTACCAAACGGGCTGGGGACCCGTGCGGATGGCTTACACGGGCAGGGCGCGGCTTATTTTTCCATTTATTTAGTCCAAACATCGAGGACCCTCATTTGGAGACCCGTCGTGTGTATTAGCCTTTGAATTCTGCGAGTTCGGATGAGCCGGCTCTGTTTGCCCCAAAATTTCACCGGTCCGTACCAAACGGGCTGGGGACCTGTGCGGATGGCTTACACGGGGTGGGCGCGGCTTATTTTTCCATTTATTTAGTCCAAACATCGAGGACCCTCATTTGGAGACCCGTCGTGTGTATTAGCCTTTGAATTCTGCGAGTTCGGATGAGCCGGCTCTTTTTGCCCCAAAATTTCACCGGTCCGTACCAAACGGGCTGGGGACCTGTGCGGATGGCTTACACGGGCAGGGCGCGGCTTATTTTTCCATTTATTTAGTCCAAACATCGAGGACCCTCATTTGGAGACCCGTCGTGTGTATTAGCCTTTGAATTCTGCGAGTTCGGATGAGCCGGCTCTGTTTCCCCAAAATTTCACCGGTCCGTACCAAACGGGCTGGGGACCTGTGCGGATGGCTTACACGGGCAGGGCGCGGCTTATTTTTCCATTTATTTAGTCCAAACATCGAGGACCCTCATTTGGAGACCCGTCGTGTGTATTAGCCTTTGAATTCTGCGAGTTCGGATGAGCCGCTCTGTTTGCCCCAAAATTTCACCGGTCCGTACCAAACGGCCGGGGACCTGTGCGGATGGCTTACACGGGCAGGGCGCGGCTTATTTTTCCATTTATTTAGTCCAAACATCGAGGACCCTCATTTGGAGACCCGTCGTGTGTATTAGCCTTTGAATTCTGCGAGTTCGGATGAGCCGGCTCTGTTTGCCCCAAAATTTCACCGGTCCGTACCAAACGGGCTGGGACCGGTGCGGATGGCTTGCACGGGCTAGGCGCGGCTTATTTTTCCATTTATTTAGTCCAAACATCGAGGACCCTCATTTGGAGACCCGTCGTGTGTATTAGCCTTTGAATTCTGCGAGTTCGGATGAGCCGGCTCTGTTTGCCCCAAAATTTCACCGGTCCGTACCAAACGGGCTGGGGACCTGTGCGGATGGCTTGCACGGGCTGGGCGCGGCTTATTTTTCCATTTATTTAGTCCAAACATCGAGGACCCTCATTTGGAGACCCGTCGTGTGTATTAGCCTTTGAATTCTGCGAGTTCGGATGAGCCGGCTCTGTTTCCCCCAAAATTTCACCGGTCCGTACCAAACGGGCTGGGGACCTGTGCGGATGGCTTACACGGGCAGGGCGCGGCTTATTTTTCCATTTATTTAGTCCAAACATCGAGGACCCTCATTTGGAGACCCGTCGTGTGTATTAGCCTTTGAATTCTGCGAGTTCGGATGAGCCGGCTCTTTTTGCCCCAAAATTTCACCGGTCCGTACCAAACGGGCAGGGGACCTGTGCGGATGGCTTACACGGGCTGGGCGCGGCTTATTTTTCCATTTATTTAGTCCAAACATCGAGGACCCTCATTTGGAGACCCGTCGTGTGTATTAGCCTTTGAATTCTGCGAGTTCGGATGAGCCGGCTCTGTTTGCCCCAAAATTTCACCGGTCCGTACCAAACGGGCTGGGGACCTGTGCGGATGGCTTACACGGGCAGGGCGCGGCTTATTTTTCCATTTATTTAGTCCAAACATCGAGGACCCTCATTTGGAGACCCGTCGTGTGTATTAGCCTTTGAATTATGCGAGTTTGGATTAGGAGTTCGGATGAGCCGGCTTACGTTTTTTTCCCAAAATTTCACCGGTCCGTACCAAACGGGTTGGGGACCTGTGCGGATGGCTTACACGGGCTTACACGGGGGGCGCGGCTTATTTTTCCATTTATTTAGTCCAAACATCGAGGACCCTCATTTGGAGACCCGTCGTGTGTATTAGCCTTTGAATTCTGCGAGTTCGGATGAGCCGGCTCTGTTTGCCCCAAAATTTCACCGGTCCGTACCAAACGGGCTGGGGGCCTATGCGGATGGCTTACACGGGCCGGGCGCGGCTTATTTTTCCATTTATTTAGTCCAAACATCGAGGACCCTCATTTGGAGACCCGTCGGGTGTATTAGCCTTTGAATTCTGCGAGTTCGGACGAGCCGGCTCTGTTTGCCCCAAAATTTCACCGGTCCGTACCAAACGGGCTGGGGCCTATGCGGATGGCTTACACGGGACGGGCGCGGCTTATTTTTCCATTTATTTAGTCCAAACATCGAGGACCCTCATTTGGAGACCCGTCGTGTGTATTAGCCTTTGAATTCAGCGAGTTCGGATGAGCCGGCTCTGTTTGCCCCAAAATTTCACCGGTCCGTACCAAACGGGCTGGGGACCTGTGCGGATGGCTTGCACGGGCTGGGCGCGGCTTATTTTTCCATTTATTTAGTCCAAACACCGAGGACCCTCATTTGGAGACCCGTCGTGTGTATTAGCCTTTGAATTTTGGATGAGCCTTTGCCCCAAAATTTCACCGGTCCGCGGGCTGGGGACCTGTGCGGATGGCTTACACGGGCTGGGCGCGGCTTATTTTTCCATTTATTTAGTCCAAACATCGAGGACCCTCATTTGGAGACCCGTTGTGTATATTAGCCTTTGAATTGGATGCCGGCTCTGTTTGCCCCAATTTCACCGGTCCGTACCAAACGGGCTGGGGACCTATGCGGATGGCTTACCGGGCGGGCGCGGCTTATTTTTCCATTTATTTAGTCCAAACATCGAGGACCCTCATTTGGAGACCCGTCGTGTGTATTAGCCTTTGAATTCTGCGAGTTCGGATGAGCCGGCTTTGTTTGCCCCAAAATTTCACCGGTCCGTACCAAACGGGCTGGGGACCTGTGCGGATGGCTTACACGGGCGGGGCGCGGCTTATTTTTCCATTTATTTAGTCCAAACATCGAGGACCCTCATTTGGAGACCCGTCGTGTGTATTAGCCTTTGAATTCTGCGAGTTCGGATGAGCCGCTCTGTTTGCCCCAAAATTTCACCGGTCCGTACCAAACGGGCTGGGGACTGTGCGGATGGCTTACACGGGCTGGGCGCGGCTTATTTTTCCATTTATTTAGTCCAAACATCGAGGACCCTCATTTGGAGACCCGTCGTGTGTATTAGCCTTTGAATTCTGCGAGTTCGGATGAGCCGGCTCTGTTTGCCCCAAAATTTCACCGGTCCGTACCAAACGAGCTGGGGACATGTGCGGATGGCATACACGGGCAGGGCGCGGCTTATTTTTCCATTTATTTTGTCCAAACATCGAGGACCCTCATTTGGAGACCCGTCGTGTGTATTAGCCTTTGAATTCTGCGAGTTCGGACGAGCCGGCTCTGTTTGCCCCAAAATTTCACCGGTCCGTACCAAACGGGCTGGGGACCTGTGCGGATGGCTTACACGGGCAGGGCGCGGCTTATTTTTCCATTTATTTAGTCCAAACATCGAGGACCCTCATTTGGAGACCCGTCGTGTGTATTAGCCTTTGAATTCAGCGAGTTCGGATGAGCCGGCTCTGTTTGCCCCAAAATTTCACCGGTCCGTACCAAACGGGCTGGGGACCTGTGCGGATGGCTTACACGGGCGGGCGCGGCTTATTTTTCCATTTATTTAGTCCAAACATCGAGGACCCTCATTTGGAGACCCGTCGTGTGTATTAGCCTTTGAATTCTGCGAGTTCGGATGAGCCGGCTCTTTTTGCCCCAAAATTTCACCGGTCCGTACCAAACGGGGGGGGGCTGTGCGGATGGCTTGCACGGGCGGGCGCGCGGCTTATTTTTCCATTTATTTAGTCCAAACATCGAGGACCCTCATTTGGAGACCCGTCGTGTGTATTAGCCTTTGAATTCTCGCGAGTTCGGATGAGTTCGGAAAATTTCACCGACCAAACGGGCCGGCTTACACGGGCTTTATTTTTCCATCTATTTAGCCCAAAATTTCACCGGTCCATACCAAACGGGATGGGGACCTGTGCGGATGGCTTACACGGGCAGGGCGCGGCTTATTTTTCCATTTATTTAGTCCAAACATCGAGGACCCTCATTTGGAGACCCGTCGTGTGTATTAGCCTTTGAATTATGCGAGTTCGGATGAGCCGGCTCTGTTTGCCCCAAAATTTCACCGGTCCGTACCAAACGGGCTGGGGACCTGTGCGGATGGCTTACACGGGCGGGGCGCGGCTTATTTTTCCATTTATTTAGTCCAAACATCGAGGACCCTCATTTGGAGACCCGTCGTGTGTATTAGCCTTTGAATTCTGCGAGTTCGGATGAGCCGGCTCTTTGCCCCAAAATTTCACCGGTCCGTACCAAACGGGCTGGGGACTGTGCGGATGGCTTACACGGGCTGGGCGCGGCTTATTTTTCCATTTATTTAGTCCAAACATCGAGGACCCTCATTTGGAGACCCGTCGTGTGTATTAGCCTTTGAATTCTGCGAGTTCGGATGAGCGGCTCTGTTGGCCCAAAATTTCATCGGTCCGGGGACCAAATGGGCTGGGGACTTTTCCATTTATTTAGAAACATACGAGGGGAGACCCGTCGCGTGTATTTTTTGATTTATCGAGTTCGGATTTTTTTCCATTTATTTAGTCCGTAAACATCGAGGACCCTCATTTTTTCCATTTATTTAGTCCGTCGTCATGTATATTAGCCTTTGAATTCTGCGAGTTCGGATGAGCCGGCTCTGTTTGCCCCAAAATTTCACCGGTCCGTACCAAACGGGATGGGGGCCTGTGCGGATGGCTTACACGGGCAGGGCGCGGCTTATTTTTCCATTTATTTAGTCCAAACATCGAGGACCCTCATTTGGAGACCCGTCGTGTGTATTAGCCTTTGAATTCAGCGAGTTCGGACGAGCCGGCTCTGTTTGCCCCAAAATTTCACCGGTCCGTACCAAACGGGCTGGGGACTGTGCGGATGGCTTACACGGGCGGGCGCGGCTTATTTTTCCATTTATTTAGTCCAAACATCGAGGACCCTCATTTGGAGACCCGTCGTGTGTATTAGCCTTTGAATTCTGCGAGTTCGGATGAGCCGGCTCTGTTTGCCCAAATTTCACCGGTCCGTACCAAACGGGCTGGGACCTGTGCGGATGGCTTACACGGGCTGGGCGCGGCTTATTTTTTTTCATTTATTTAGTCCAAACATCGAGGACCCTCATTTGGAGACCCGTCGTGTGTATTAGCCTTTGAATTCTGCGAGTTCGGATGAGCCGGCTCTCTTTGCCCCAAAATTTCACCGGTCCGTACCAAACGGGCTGGGGACCTATGCGGATGGCTTACACGGGCAGGGCGCGGCTTATTTTTCCATTTATTTAGTCCAAACATCGAGGACCCTCATTTGGAGACCCGTCGTGTGTATTAGCCTTTGAATTCTGCGAGTTCGGATGAGCCGGCTCTGTTTGCCCCAAAATTTCACCGGTCCGTACCAAACGGGCTGGGACCTGTGCGGATGGCTTACACGGGCAGGGCGCGGCTTATTTTTCCATTTATTTAGTCCAAACATCGAGGACCCTCATTTGGAGACCCGTCGTGTGTATTAGCCTTTGAATTCTGCGAGTTCGGATGAGCCGGCTCTGTTTTCCCAAAAATTTCACCGGTCCGTACCAAACCAAACGGGCTGGGGACCTGTGCGGATGGCTTACACGGGCAGGGCGCGGCTTATTTTTCCATTTATTTAGTCCAAACATCGAGGACCCTCATTTGGAGACCCGTCGTGTGTATTAGCCTTTGAATTCTGCGAGTTCGGATGAGCCGGCTCCGTTTGCCCCAAAATTTCACCGGTCCGTACCAAACGGGCTGGGGACCTGTGCGGATGGCTTACACGGGCTGGGCGCGGCTTATTTTTCCATTTATTTAGTCCAAACATCGAGGACCCTCATTTGGAGACCCGTCGTGTGTATTAGCCTTTGAATTCTGCGAGTTCGGATGAGCCGGCTCTGTTTGCCCCAAAATTTCACCGGTCCGTACCAAACGGGCTGGGGACCTGTGCGGATGGCTTACACGGGCTGGGCGCGGCTTATTTTTTCATTTATTTAGTCCAAACATCGAGGACCCTCATTTGGAGACCCGTCGTGTGTATTAGCCTTTGAATTCTGCGAGTTCGGATGAGCCGGCTCTGTTTGCCCCAAAATTTCACCGGTCCGTACCAAACGGGCTGGGGACCTGTGCGGATGGCTTACACGGGCGGCTTATTTTTCCATTTATTTAGTCCAAACATCGAGGACCCTCATTTGGAGACCCGTCGTGTGTATTAGC
>NW_026722471.1:0-6990 GCF_029784015.1 Lycium ferocissimum | reverse complement strand
TTTCCGTTGATCTTTATAAGCTTATTGAGAAACACTAAAGTAGATATAAACATTGTAACTTCAAGTAGGATTTTACTACTTGAAGATATCTTGCTAGTCAGAGTTTGGGTAGCACGACTATTGCAGGAATTAAGTTGCAAAGTATGTAACTTAATTTACAGTTAGCTTAGTTGTAGTGGAGTTTAAGGTAAATCTACAGGTTTGTAGGTTGTGGTTTTTATCACCTTTGAGTCGGGTGGTTTCCACGCAAAAAACAATGTGTCCTATACCTTCATGTTTGTTTTTATTCCGCAAACACATTTATAGAACATGTAAGGTAACCTGTTCTATCCACAGGCAAGAAATAGATACGCATTGGGACAGACACTTAGGTTGTGGAAAGCTAATAACTCTTATCTAAAATACCGTTCTAGCTATCATATATTGTGTCTGATTACTTACCTCTATTAGGTGATATGCCCTTAAGGCTATACTGAAACATAAGAGTGGCACTTACGCGTTTCACAGTAGACCGTCGTCCGTAAGGCTCACTTACAATAATGAGTAGCTGGTGGCTTGTACGCGTTGCATAATAGACCATCTGTACAACTCACAATACTTGGGTTGGATTATGCATGGAACTGAGGCCGTCCACATCCACTATTCTTATGTACCTATGCGTTCATAGACTGTCCATAGGGCTAACCTTTACTGTACACCTACACGTTCATAGACCGTCCTTACGGCTCGTATCCTATGCATATTCAACTTTATAACAATCATACAAGCACCAATCAATAATAATAAGTAAGCTCTTGTCTGTAAGCTCATAAGCTCGTAAGTAACTCACTATGATTAACAACTTATAATCTTATTAAGTAACCTACTCCTTTACTTACTCGTATTCTACTCCTCTTATCATTAAGCGGGTTTATAACTACTTTAGGAAATGTATCACTCTCATTACTTGAGCTTTACGATCTGTTTCTAGAAATTATACTATTCTTCCTTTCTATAAACTAGGTGATACATCTAGCTCGTTAGACTGATCATATAAGGCGATCAATCAATAGGTAATACGCTAAAGCACGTCTTCTAACAACTCATAATATTATTGAGGAAACTTATTATAATCTGCACTTTATCGACTTGTAGCTCCATCAAGGAACTCGCTATATTCTATAACTCATAGCCCGATAGGCGATGCATACTGTTTCTTAACTCCTTCTTAACTTACATCCAGTCGTACTTAACTTAGGAGTGATATAGCTATCTTCTTAGATGCATAACCATCTTGTAATGTATAATTAATTACTGAATGTGATACCTTCTAGATCGTACCCTTGTTCTTATTCAACAAACTGTGATGCTTCTCCTAACTTGTTGAACTACTTGTAGTAACATGAATCGTACTAAGCTGCCCATGGGATCTATTTGCTCGTAAAGATACTTTGAGAGAATTATAACTAGAGATAACTCTTATACTTGTATCCTACTATTTGCAAACTCACAACGAAGCTCAAAGCGTCGAAAGGGAACATATACGCTAATACATACCCTTGAACTCTTATAAGGGCAACGTAACTTACAAATCATGCCAAAAGAAAGAAAGGAAGGCCTTACATACCTTAGAACTGAATCTCCGATGTCGTCAATGGAGCTTTCCTCCTTACAATCAGTCTACAACAAGAAACAATACCATTATCATCAAGAAGAACATACTAACTAGCTAACGAGTGACACGCTCGTTCTATGGCAAATCGGACAAAGATATCCCCCATTTTCTTTACATCCCTCTAGTCAAGGACAACATCAACACAATAACAATCAGCCACTATCTGTCCAGCACATGAAAAAAAAAAAAACAAGAACAACCCCTCAAAACGTCACAAACAACACCTTTATAATGACCAACTATACAATAAGTTTTTCGACTAACACAACGATACATTGAGCAGCAAATCAGTTATAACTAACAAGACTACACTTTAAACCATTTATTCTTGCAAAATACATATCAACAAAAAGAATAAAAACAACATACCAGGTTTTCTCATCAATTTCCAGCTATGGAATACCACAGACACAACCTCAAAACAGTTCAACAAGCAACAACATCACAACTACGTTATCCGACATTTATTTCACGGGTTTTCAACCGTACAAGCTAGATATGACTTCTACAGGATCAAAGATATGAAGGAGTAGAATAACATTAACTCATTACACTTACAAAAATTCTCCACACAAGTTGGAACCACTCAAAAATCAAAAGAACCACAAGAAGAACAAGAAACTCACTAGCACCACGGGATCCTGGTGTTTGATTTATGTTGTTTTCTTTGGCTTTCACTCTTGGATTGTCAGGATCTCTTATAGAGCATTTGGGGGGTGTTAGGGAACAGGTTTCAGTGAAAAATGACGAAGTATGAAGTCTGGATGGTTTAAAAACCCTTAAAAGATTGGCCACCGCCTCAAGTGGGTCCTAAAGAGGCTGCCTGAGCAGTCTCGTAAAAACACGAATATCTCTCTACTTCGATGTTGTATCGATGAAAGGTTTAATGAATTGGAAACTAGACTCGTGGACTTTTAATTTAGTGGGTGGATGGCCCCGTAACGTCAAGTATATTGGAAGAAAAGCTCAGTGACATTAGACCCAAATTTCAGTAAACTTATGAACATAACTTGCGATAACTTTTGCCGACTTTTAATTTTACAACTTGCTTGACTTCAACACTAAACATAAGACTATTACAAGATTCAAATACCTTATAACATGACCTTCTAACCCTGTCAAACTGTCACGACCCAACCAGAGGGCCATGACGGGCACCCGGAGCTAACCCACCTCTCACCTCTCACCATACTTCTATAATCATAACTAGGTGAGCCACATGACATATTAACAAACTCTATGCCTCAATAAAACCATTTCCAACGGCTAAAATGCTTTTATATCAACGTCCAAAACTATACCCATATACATATACACAAGCCGATGAGGCTAGCAAAACAATATACAAAACATGAGCCATCCAGGCTAAAAGACTTCTAACTGTACACAACTATGTACGAGCCTCTAAGAAGAACATGTAACATCAAATAGACGGGACAGGGCCCCGCCATGCCCATATGTACATACACAAAAGAATAGTACCAACAGCAGCAGCTCCGAATCAAATGGAGCTCCTCTAAGTAGTCTTTGGATAAGCTGCCTAAGGATCAAGTCTATCTCCCTGTCCACCTGTGGGCATGACGCAGCGTCCACAAACAACAGTACGAACAATGTACTGATTATGTAAAGCATAATCAACATCATAGTAAGCAATAAGAAATAACATAAAGATAAGAGTCATGAGATGATAGAGCCATTTGTACCTCTAGGGACAATCATCATGTTTTCTCACCCTTTTTCTAATAGGAACCTTCCATTTTTAATGCTTACTTATATAGTAGTACCGGACAGGACCATAAAAGGTTCGGTGTTTCACGTACCTATCCATGACAAGGATCGGTATTACACGTACCTGGCCCTACCAAGGCTCGTTATCCGTACCCAACCAATCGTGCGCGCGCGATAGATATCGTACCTAGTTATATAAGCTCGGTGTTAAAAAATTATCATACATAAATATATATTTATACATAGGAGTGCTTAAGTAATGTCAACATCATCATCATCCTGGTCATTATTACTATTATCATCATCACTTTGAAGAGCTTTCATCGAAGGTATCTCAAAAATATTGAAAGTCATGAACATTCTAGCATTTCTAGGAATAGGACATTTCAAATATCTTAGATGGAATCTCTAGAGTTTATCTTGTCATCACAATCATTATCATTACCATCACCAGAAACATTGTCAATGATATCAGGAGAATCTCGAGGGTCATGAGCTTACAGCATTTGTAGGAATAGGAATAGCGTGGATATCTCGTATAGACGCAAAATGAGGAAAACATGCCTTTAGAAAGAAGGGTTAGCCTTACTAAGTCTTCTTAACTACTTAACGTTCATCTCCAAAGCTTGAGAAATCTATATTTAAAAGGATTCATATCGTGGTTAAGTCTTAGAGACACTCTTAAATTCAAACTAGAATAATTCATGAGCTAATGAAAATTGGGCAGCATTTCCCCTATATCATTGACTTCTACCATATTACAAAATAGCTCCCAAACAACTATAACAACATTCATGATATCATAATCAAGTAATCACATTCCATTAAGTCTTCAATATTCATTCCCATAGTTAACTTATACTTACAACTTCACACCAATCCTTTGCACATTTTCGCACAACACTTCCTCATAATCATTATTACCTTCCATAACAAGATTATATCTATATTATACTAAGAATCATAACTCAAGTTAGCTTACTACTCAAAACATCATGAAATCTATATTTAAGCTTCATTTTCCACTTCCCTTCCTCATCCAAGTTATCGAACAACTAAACATTGTTAATAACATGAAATAAGCATGAAAACTAACCTTTTATCCCATAAGGATGAGCTTTGGAGAAAGTTATCAACTTGTACAAAACCCTAGCTTCAATACCCAAGTTAATCTTGAAGATTACTAACCCTAGTGAGCCTTCCAACACATGAACACTTTAATTCTTGATGTTAGATCTTTGATTTCTCTTGGGTTTGAGTGGAAATATTTTTGAAGAAGGGTTTTGGGAGCTCTCAAGACTTAGGGGAAATGTAGGAAATGCAATAAATGAACAAAGGGGCCATATATAACAAAAATGAAATCTGGCCCGACCTGGATATACGGACCATTATACGAGCCACATAATTTATACGGTCTGTATAATCGGACCGTATAATCTCACCAGGGAGTTACCCTTCTCTGGAAGCATTCTACGGACCATTATACGGGCAGTATAATTTATACGTCCGTATAAACTGGAAATTCTCGAAACTTATCCTCGTCGATTTGTTTGACTTCCAATCCTTGTGGAACCTTCTTGGTACTCATGTAATACTTCATTAATCATCTACGATGCCCTATAGCATCCCCTCAAGACATCACTAAATACATGTCAAATCAACTATCGCGAAAACTCTTCCAACATGATTTACATTTCACTCCCTTCGACAAACTTTGGCCCATCGACTCATATGACTTCAAAATCTTATGGCATTCTCTTAAAACTATTAGACTCTCTCCTTAATCTCATAAGAACCTCATTTTCATCTTAAGCTCGCATTAGTCTACTCACAAGGGAACAATCCAAAATCTCTGAGATGTAACATTCTCCCCCCCACCCCCCTTTAGGAACATTCGTCCTCGAATGTTAGGTTCTTGGGAATTTTATAAAAATTTTGCCAAAGTTTTCCCCTATAATATGGCACTACCATCCTATCACAATAACCCAAAATATATCGCCTCACAGGGCTACAACAACAACATCAATAACCATGGCCACAAACGACCAAGGAGGCATCAAAGAAAGCATTACATACCTGAGGGCATTGGCGTCTCTGCCTGAGTCGCTTCTTGAGGTGGAAATAAATACGGGTACCTAAACTTCATGTCTTCTTCTGCTTCCCAGGTCATTTCCTCTCTATTATCATTTCTCCATAAAACATTAACTGAAGCTATGTCTTTGGTTCCGAGTCTCCGTACTTGCCTATCTAAAATGACAATGGGAACTTCTTCATAAGACAATAGTTGGGTAATTTGGACATCATCTACAGGTACAATTCTGGAAGGATCTACAATGGACTTACGAAGATCGATACATGGAAAACTAGTGAACCGACTCCACCAGAGGTAGATCTAATTCGTAAGCCACCCGGCCTACCTTGCGCACAATCTCATAAGGCCCAACATATCGAGGACTAAGCTTACCCTTACCAAATCTCATAACGTCCCTTCATCGCGACACCTTCAAGAATACCCGCCTTTACTCGAAATCGTTACGACCCAACCGAGGGTCAAGGACGGCACCGTGCTAACCCACCCGGGCATATCTTATCATACTTTCGCTTACATCTGGGGGAGCCACATATCTAAATATACTTTCCATCCAATCATACTAATTCTCAAAAATACATATATATCATCGTCAAAAACCGCCCATATAAAGCATAAGCAACGAGGTAACAAAAGTTCCCAAAAATGGCCGACAAAGGGCCCAAAATTAACCATAGCACATGTCTACGAGCCCCTAAGGGGAGTATGTCATATCATAAGGCAGACGACCCCGCCATGCCCTAAATAGTACACAAAAGAAAAACCGGCGAACTCCCAATGAAAGACTCCCTTTTTAGTCCCCGGGAAAAAGTAGGATCCGTCTCCCCGCCACCCGCGGGCAACGCACGTCCACAAACAAAAGGACGTTAGTACAAAAAAGTCCGAGTATGTAAAACATAACAACATCATTATAAACTAATAAGCAACATTTAAAACAAAAGGGGGGGGAGGATGTCACACCCGACCTTAGGGGGGGAGGCACCCCACCCTTACCTAGGGCCGAGCGAACCTCGACTCTTCGCATACAAAATTACCCGACTTTTTAAATCGAATAAGAAAAATACATAGCAAAATTTTTCGAAAAAGTTCTTTTCGTAACCCAAAACGAACAAATTTATAATCAAAAAAAACAAATTTAAACCCCCACCGACACATCGGGACGGAGCCGCTTCGACACAACCAACACCCCCGCGCCCTCCGTCTCTAACAGAAACCGAAGTCACAACAAACAAACTCGACTTCCGTCCGGGAAATGGGGGTTGCCATCTCTGGGGAACATCTTTTTTGTAACCCCCATCGGGGTACCCGGAGAAAACGCACCCCCGAAGAAAGGCGGTCGTACGGAATTGTCCCGGGACGTAAGGAGCAATGGGGGGGAAAAAAACTATAACGAAAGAGAACTATCGTTACATATGTTATTCGAAAAGGACGCACCTGACGACCCCCCTGCATTGGGAAAAGTATCAAAAAAATGGATCAACCGATCCCAAAAAGCTTTTTTTGCAATCACCGATCGCGT
>NW_026722470.1:0-7072 GCF_029784015.1 Lycium ferocissimum | reverse complement strand
CTTCCAAAATTCATAAAACATAATTAGAATTTACCTTTCTTCAAAAACCCTCAATTTGCCCAAAGTTGGCCAAGGAAAAAACAAAAATCCAACGCTTGAAAAAACCCTCCACGTTATCAAGCACCCCCCAATTAGTAGATTTGCTTAGAAGAAAAAATTTTTGGGAAGGTTTAAATTTTTGTTTGATTTTTTGGAATTTGGGAAGGGGGGTTTTTTTGCTCTCAAAGGTTCTTGATTTTTCTGGTGATGAAAATGAGAAGAAATGGTCCCTTTGAGTCATCCTTTTATTACAACTAATGGCCAACCAGTGGCCATGGCCCCTCCAAGGGGCCCGGGCCACATGGCCCCTTTTTTCCCCAAATAATTTCCAACTTTCAAGACTTCCCTTTTGGCCCCAAAATTTTTTCAAAATGCCCCCATGCCAATAATATCATACACCTTAGGTCTCACGACAAAATCGGAGGTCAAACGCCCCACTTCGACCCGAATGGTTTTAAACCCCTAATTTTTCGGAACCCCAATCGTCCCGTCGTTAAAATACGGGATTACCGAAACCTATGCACAAAATCCGAATGATGGATACTAAATTACCGACATTCAAGGCTAAAAAAATGAGTTTCGGGTTTTTCCCAGTTAGATGGGGAAAGTTATGAGCGTTGGAATCGAACCTTTCGGACTTGTTATATCTCGCTTTTTGTGGAATATTTTGGTGGGTGGCAAGTTACGACGAGGTTATTTTCCGACTTTTTTAAGACATAAGTGCCTTATGATTTCGGGGGAGGAGACGAAAAAAATTTTGGGGTTAGGGAATTATGGAAATTAATATTTCATAAATGGGGATCAAAATGAATTAAAAAAGTTAAAAGTTCATGAATTAGAGGAAGGGGGAGGGGGCCATAGGGACACATGGGTTATTATTTATGGAGGCATAAGGTGATAATTAAATCATCTTTATTATTTTCTTTCCCAAGAAAATTCTAGAAAATTTGGGGGAAAAAAGAAAAAAAAAAAAGAAGAAAAAGACGGAGCATGTGTTTAAAGGGGCCCCCAAATTTTATATATATATGATAAGTCATGAAAATGGAAGACCAATCATCATTTGTGCCTAGAAATTTCAGAAATTTGAAGAGAAAAAAAAGAAGGGGGGAGTTGATCAAGGAAAATTGTTTGCCAAGCCTTTCCTATTGAAGGCCTGTGACTGGGAAAGGTTGGGAACAAAAAAAACCATTTGTTGTGCTTTCTTCAAGCTAGCCGAGAGGTGGAATATGGAAAAAGGGAAGGTCCAATTTTTGATTCTATGGGTGATTTGATGTGGGGCATGTAGAAGAATGAAAATAAAATTGGGGGTTGTTTGGGACCGTGAATATACTATTGGTGTAGGAATAATGAATTTTATTATTATTTTGGGTTTTTGTTGTTATGGATTATGTGATGTAGAAATGAATGGAATGTTTAAAAATTAGATGAAGATGTGGTATGTATGTTGTGGTGTTGGCCAAAAAAAGGGGATTTGGGTAGGAGGAGACTAATGGATGTAGTATTTTGGGTTTTCGTCGCCGAATTTTATGATGTAAAATGAAGTTGTTGATTTTAAGATTTTAATTGTGTGGGCTGAATTGGGGGAAATTGGTTCTAGTATGTTTTTGAATTTATGAAATAATTTTGTGAAAGTATGAATTATTGGTGTCATTGATGAATTTGGGAGAAAAGAATGCATTTTTGCTCTTGCCAAGTTTAGATAGTTTCGGGGGAAGTAGTACATTGTTGAGTTATTTTGAATATGGTATGGATTGTAGAATGTTCAACGAATCGTGTTCGAATGAGTTTTAGATTGTTATTTGAGTATGCGATCGTTAATATTAGTTTAAGAATATATGTAGTTGAATTGAATATGAACGAATGTTATCGGGTGTGTAGAAAGGAATTATTGACGTTAGAATGCGTTTCGAATCACTTGTGGATATTATGTATATGATAGTTTGTTGGTTTGGTTGTTGTTTATTTGTGAGGTTAGATTCTAGGACGTCAGACTATGGAAATGTATCCCGATTTCTGTAGAAAAAGTAATGGTTTGGAATTGGATTCTTAGATGTTTATGGCTAATGTTGGCCTTTATTGATGTTATTGTAGATTGTGAGAAGTCGAGACGTAAGTTCGGAGTAGCTTAGGAAGTGGCTAAGGTATGTGAAGCTCGCCTTTCTTTTGTTGGCATGTCTTAGTTAAAAATAAGCTATGACACGATTTTCGAGGTAATTCTTCTCCGGTGGTCCGACATGTTATGATCCATATTTGTTTCTTGATATTCATATTAGTAATGGCAAATTATGAATTTTGTGTTTTCCATGAATGGATTCAAGATTTGCAAGTTGGTTTAAAGGCTTGTTTTCTAAGCGATCCCAAGAATACGAACTTCAGTAACTTTCGCAAAACCGGATCGCTTCGGTTGTTCGTAGAAAATTCTAAGGTGAAATAGATGTTTAGCAACTTCGTGGGACTCGGGTTGGTTTGTGTACTATGGTCTATGGTTCAAATATGACTATGAACCCAACGGTTTTATTGTACGTTTATGATGTATGTTTCCGAAAGAGATTTGATAAGACTAACTCCGACTTTCAAATGACATTTTGTTGGATTACTTCATTGAGTCTTGAAATGCTTTATTTGCACTTGGTTTCTCACTACTCTTGTTCGTGCGGTACAGCCACTCTTTCCCGCGTCCGGGCCGGGGCATGTGATGATGCACATTTCTGCATTATTCACCGCGTCCCTCCATGGAGGGCAGAGACATTCTTAGTCACTTGCTAAGCGGGCCGGGAACTGCGTTATTTGATATAATGACGTGGGGGAGGAGGTAGCCGGGATGGAACATGATGATTCCCTTTCTTAGCGTCCCTCCATGGGCGGGGCGCGTTAATGTGCGGCTGCATATGATATGATTTTACTACCGTCCCTTACTAGGGCGGGGGCACGTTATATGTATATGTATATGTATACGATGATTTCATTCACAGCGATATCACGGGGGGCCGGGGCACGTTATATGCATGTGATTTTATGGAAATGACATACATGATATATGTTTTAAGGAGACAGTTTATGGTTTTCCGTACTCATATTTAGGTATAATCCCGCTTATTATATTTCATGCTTTACATACTCGGTACATATTCATCTTGACCCCTTATTAATTTCGTTCCTTTGTATGGTACACCAGTGAGCTGAAGATATTAGTAGGGATGTTTCGGCGGATTAAGCGAGCTCCGATTAACTCGGAATACTAGGAGTCAAAATATTATGATATGATTCATATTCTGTGTTAGGAACTTCTTGAGACGATGTTGTGGGTGTTAGATATCGGTTATGTAAATAGCTATGTAAACGGTATATTATTATGCGTTGTTTATAAATTCATATGTTGCAAGATTTTTTGATTTGAGAAAAACAAGTATATTGTTCTTCGATAAATTTTCGTTATACATTTGTGTCATGATTTGAAAGCAGTAATTATGGCGTGGGTAGTCAATGAAGGTTAACAAATACTGAATAAGGGTCGGGTGCCCATCACCCTAACGAAATTGGGTGTGACGGGTAAACGATCGAGATCGTACATGAAGAACATTAAGGCTTATAGAGCATACTCATATTAGAATACTCGGATCGACGACTCTTATCCGAATACATAGCGAGAATACTTATATCGGACGCTCGTACGGAGTACTCATATCGGAGTTATCATATCGGAGATACTTACCAAAAATGTAGATCAAAATACCTATGTCGAACACGTATATGTGAGAATATTTTAATTTTGAATATATATCGAATACTTATATCCGAATGTTGCATGAATAGCATATCCAAAATATTTAAATCGGATCATCGTCTGAAGCATTTATATCGAGAATAGTCGAACACGAGAATGCTCGTATCGAGTTACGGACACTTATGTCAAATTCGGAAAAATAGTCAAAGGTTTCCTTAAGTATCTTACGGAAATAAGGCAAATAGAACAATACAACTAAATCTCGGGAGCGCTAGGCCCACCTCGGGTCAAGTCGGGTAACGAACATAAAAACGTCGTCATTATGGTAACATTGGATGTCTCGAAGATTTCAAGGCATTCCGCTTTCATTTTCAAAAGTTACGGACGTTTGAACATTTTTTCAATAAAGCGTAAGTTATTTAGTTCAATTTTTTGAATAAAAAAGGGATAAATAAAAACTCGGATTTCTAAGGTAAGTCATCCCCCGGGGGCTCAAACCCTACCCTATAAATCTGGGACATCCCGAAAAGAAAGGGTAAGCCTTATCCTTTTGTTTTCCCTCCCCCAAATTCAAATCCTTTCGCCCAAAATCTACAAATGGTCTTTTCCCAAATTGTCAATAAAAATTTTTTTAGAATTCAAATCTTTAATTCACTTTTGTCTCGAAATTTGGGCCATCTTCCTGAATTCCCCCCCCCGGAATTCAACTCGGCTGGGATTACCAACAACCATACCAAAAAAATGCTAACAACATCACATCTAAAAAACACATTCGAAAACTAGTCTTTTTTCTTCATAGTGTCAAACTTCTCCCCCTTCATACTTTCAACTAATATCAACATTTTCCATATCCATTAATAATTAAAAAATTATTCAAACATATTTCAATAATATTCCAACAATTTTCACGAATTCTTTTCCCCCCAAATGCCATATTCCACCCAAACTTCCAAATCGACAAAACTACTAAATCGTTATTTTCCTCCAAATTTATTAATGACAACAATAATTCTCATTTTTGAATCTTACTTCCACAAATTTCATAAAATCTTTATTAAAATCACATAACTTCCCAAACAACCCCCCATTTTCAACGCCCACTTGATTATTAAACCTTTTTTTAAACACAAACACCACAACAACACAACTAACAAACTAAATGAAATTTAATTCATCTCCCCCCTTCATCACCGGCCCCGGCCATGTACACACCCCCAAAACATACCGGGTTGCACACACACTCAAACTCCATAATCCTCATCTAATTTTAATCCTTATAACATATATATTTATTCCCTAACATAAAAAAATAAAAACTTACCTTTTTCAAATTTTTCCCCTTGCCACAAAAGATAGTTTCTTTAAAAAATTTTTTTTTTATCTTGAAGAGGACCTTAACTTAATAGGAATTCAAATAGAACAAGTTTTTGAACTTTGAAGGCTCCAGATTTTTTTTTTCTTTTTCTTCTCCTCTTGGGGGAACCCCTTTTCCCTTTTTTCTCTTTTTTTTTCTTGAAAGTTATTGAATTGTTGAGAAAAAAAGGGGCCCTTTCCCCTTTTTTATTTACTCACTTTTAGTCCTCCATGGGCCTTGGCCCCGGCCACCCCTTTGGGGCCCCTTTTCATTTTTTTTTTTTTAAACCCACTTTTTTTCATGACAAATTTTTAACTCTGAAACTATTTTTTCCAATTTTGCCCTTTGGGCCCTTTCCCTGATATTTCCGCATCAATATTCTTCTGAGCAACTTATGTGTGAACACAATCAAGAACATAGCCTTATTTAACCCCCAAATTATCTTGTTCTCCGAATGCAAACAGGGGGATTAAAATTTCATTCCAAGTACAACCCCTAATCATAATTTCTCCCTTGTTCACATCAAAAGATATCACCCTTTGGGCCCGGTTAAAAGCACCCCCAACTTATTTCATTACCATCAAATATGCCGGGTTCCCATAACCCAATTTTTAATTATTGGAAACCCTAGGCATTTTTTTTTTTTTTTTAGAAATTTTTTGAACATAATTACTAACATAAAACCAAAAAGGGGCCCAAAAATTTTTTGGGTTACCTTTTATGTGAAGAAGAAAAGACCCTTGACTAAAAAAAAAAACAAAACTCGAAAAGGACAAAACTTTAAAAGGGGGAAAAAAAAAATGGGGGTATTTCAGGTTTATGGTGGGGATTGTTGGGTGGTGATTTATGGGGGAAATTTTATGGGTTTTTATGGAGAAATGGGGGGGGGATGATATAGGGATGGGGGAAGTTTAAAAGAAGCCCCCCTTTTTACTTTTATTTTAAACCCGGACTTTTTCCCCCTTTTATTTTTTTTGCATTTTTTGGACGAGTCTCGCATGTCGAGGGCTTGGCTTTTTTACAAAAAAAAAATTTTGGGTGGCGTTTGACGATCACTTCGACAACGTCGTCGAACGTGTCGAAGGTCCGTCGAAATGTTCATCGACCTACTTACCCCAGTACGTTCAACTCTCGAAATTACCAACCATCTTGTAAATTCGGCGTCGCATGTCGACGTCCTCTTTTTTGGGGGTTTCTTTTTCGATTTTTTGAGTTTCGGGTTCGCGCACTCAAAACCCCTTTTAAAAAATAAAAAAAAAATAAAACAAACAAAATGACTAAAACCTACAAAAAAAATTTTGGGGAAATTTTAAAAATTTGGGTTGCCCCCGAGGCGATTTAACGCGGGAGGCGGTGTTACCAAAGTATCTTAGTCGGGGCTTGAATATCATTTGTTCCCGGGTTTCTTCAATTGATATAGGTCGCAATTCTATCCTCTTTAAACATACCATGGTAGGCCCCCTCGCCGTTATTTAAAAGTTCGAGTTTTATCTTTGGACTTATTCTATGGGGTGATATTACCACCAAAAGGGCACACCGTGTTTTAATTTGCCGGGAAAGTTCAATCTAGGGTTTAAAAAGGGACATCACTGTCACGACCGGCCGGGTGTGACTGTGCCGGAAAACCCCGGGACCGTCGTACCAAAAAAAAAGTAGTAACTCAAAAATTTAGAAAAATTTGGGGGAGTTTCCTCTTTTTCTTACTAACCAAAAATTTTCATTCGGGAAAATACCGAAAGGCCCCCGGCCAAAATATTTATATACCACGGGTGGCGGCGGCGGCCCCGGGGGATGCCCCCACATAATACCACGGGGGCCCCTCGGGGGACCAAACCCCCTCCTTTGTCTACGGGCCTCAATATCGAACGGAACGGAAGAGAAAAGGGGCCCCCCCCCCAAAAAAACATGAAAAAAATGTATGACAACAAAAGTTTATATACCAAAAGTAAACCCCA
>NW_026722469.1:0-7124 GCF_029784015.1 Lycium ferocissimum | reverse complement strand
CTTTTGGAATTGCGTTTTGATATCGTTTATATGGTTGTTGGTGTTGTTGTTGAATATTTGGCCGAGTTGGTGAGGGATGTCCAATTTATAGGGGAGATCTTTCTTAAATTTACTTGTGAGAAAAGTAATGGCTTGAAATTGGATTCTTCGATGTTTATGGCTAATGTTCGATGCCTACCGATGTTATTGTAGATCGTGAGAGGTCGAGACGTAAGTTCGGAGTAATAGGAAGCGGCTGGGCATGTGAAGCTCAACCTTTCTTTCTTTGGCATGTCCTAGTTGAAAATAAGTTATGACACGAATTTCGAGGCAATCTTATTCGATGATCCGACGGTGTTTATGAATCTTATTGGCTTCTTGATATTCGTATTCTTAATATGGTCAAATCATGGTCTTTATGTCACTTGCATAATTAAAAAAGTTGCGTACAAAGGTATGTTTTTCAAAAGAATTTGGTTCCTAAACGGTTCAAAACTACGAAAGTCCGTAATTTCCTCTAAATAGCGTTCATCGCTTCGATTTGTTCGTATAAAGTTCTCTAAAGTGAATAATGTTCTAACTTTCCGGGCGGACTTGGATTGATTTGATGTATGGCTATGATCTCTACGACACTTTGATATGCTTATGATATATGACATGTTAGAGTACGTCCGAAAGCTATTTGATATCACTAACGTCCTGGACTTTCAAATGACGCTTCGATTGGATTACTTCATTGAGTCTATGAAATGAATTGTGCGTATACGGTTTCTCGGCTACCGCTCGGCAAGCTCAATATGTCTTTCACCGAGTCTTCCGGCCGGCACGTATTCGTGCAACTCCCCTCGCATTGTTCACCAAGTCCCCTACTGAGAGGGCCGGGTACGCTATATATATATATATATGTATGATGATATGATGATATGATGATGTGATGAGATGGGGATGGCGGCAGGACGGCATACCGAGTCCCTTGCTAGCGGGGCGGGACACGCTATTCACCGA
Source organism: Lycium ferocissimum (assembly GCF_029784015.1). NCBI lineage: Eukaryota > Viridiplantae > Streptophyta > Magnoliopsida > Solanales > Solanaceae > Lycium > Lycium ferocissimum. Next base: position 6,140 of record NW_026722469.1, on the reverse strand, counting down.
GTCCCTCACTAGAGGGCCGGCACGGTATGTATATATGTATATCCGCATGCATACATGATTATGATATGATTTTACTCACCGAGTCCCTCACTGTATGGGAGGGCGAAGATATATGTACGATGATACGACGATATGATTAAGTGATAAACATTTTATTTATCCATACATGCATATGCATGATAAATGTTTCAAAAGGCAAGTCTTATGATTCTCTCAGACTTTATTCAGCGTGTGATCCCGCTTACTACATTTCACATGCTTTACATACTCGCACATATTCCGTACCGACCCCTTTTTTTCGTGGGTCGCGTTTCTCACGCGCGTACAGTACATCCTTGTGTGAGTCAAGATATTAGTAGAAGATGTTGCAGCGGGATTGGCGAGTTCCGCTGTTCGGAGGCCGCCGAGTCAAAGTATTATGTTATGGTATCATGTTCTGTGTTAGAGACTTTGCAGACAGTGTCGTGGGAATAAGATGTCAGTTATGTAAGCGGCTATGTAAGCCGATGTATTATTACGCATTGTATTAAAAGCTTTATATGTTACAGATTTTCTTCGATTTAAGAAAGGCAAAAAGCATGTTATTTTTTTTTTCGAAAAACTTTCGTTATGTATTGGTGTCACGATTTGAGAGCCAGCGTGATTATGAGTATTATGTGAGTCAGCGGGTTCGCTCGGCCCTAAATAAGCGTCGGGTGCCAATCACACCCTAACATAAATTAGGGTGTGCCACTTGAGTTAGCTGCGGTGATTCATGCATTGAAGATGTGGAGACATTATTTGTATGGTGTTCATGTTGATATTTATACAGATCACAAGAGTCCCCGGTATATTTTCGCGTAAAGAGTTGAATTTACCGCAAAGCGGTGATGGTCGGAGTTGTCGAAAGATTATGATGTTAGCATTCTATATCATCCAAGGAAGGCGAACGTCGTAGCTGATGCTCTTACTCGTAGATCTATGGGAAGCTTATGTGATGTTCAGCCAAAGAAGAGAGAGTTAGCTTGTGAGCTCTACGAGCGCTAGCTAGCCTAGGAGTTCGAGTGATGGACTCAGGTAATATGGGAGTTACCATTCAGAATTCAGCTGCTTCGTCACTAGTGGTTGAGGTGAAAGAACTCCAGTATGAGGATCCCATATTAGTTCATTACAGAAATACAATTCCCCAGAAAAAGAAGTCATCCTTTGACATTTCTGCAGACGGAGTTCTCAGATATCGAGGCGTATCAGTGTGCCAGATTTTGGAGGAAGCCCATTGTTCCCATTATTCTGTTCATCCAGGAGTGACGAAAATGTATCATGCTATTAAATCCAATTATTGGTGGGATGGAATGAAGAAAGACATAGCAGAGTTCGTATCTCAGTGTCCTTACTGTCAGCAAGTAAAGATCGAGCATCAAAAGCTAGGTGGATTATTGCAAGCTATGAAAATTCCAACATGGAAGTCGGTAGTGATTAATATGGAGTTCATCGTAGGCTTACCTCGATCTCAACAGAAGTATGATTCCATATGGGTAATTGTGGATAGACTTACAAAGTCAGCTCATTTTCTACCAGTCAGAACTACATATGTAGCCGAGGATTATGCAAAGCTTTATATCGAAGAGATATTATGACTCCATGGTATTCCAGTATCTATTATTTCGGATAGAGGAACCCAGTTCACAGCTAATTTCTGGAAGTCCTTCCATGAAGGTTTGGGGACTTAAGTGAGTCTTGGTACAGCCTTTCTTCCACAGACTAATGGACAAGTTGAGCTTTGTAATTCCTATCACACTTGTATCTATGTATAAAGGGTTTCGTACTTGTAACGACTCGCTAAGTCATTGGGGGGGGGGTAACTTTGAAAATTAGACCTTTGTTGAAAATTTCGAGGCCGCGGGTGAGTCTGTAGCGTGATTTTATATGTTTGTACATGTTTTGTTTGCGTCTGTAGAACCTTGGATAGGTGTTGCGATTTTTGGGTGAAAACTGGTGCAAAAACCCGAGCTACTGCTCAAAATGGACCGCTGCAGCCAGTCCATCGTACGGGTTGTGGGTCATCGCCGCGGGAGGTGGGACTTTAATGAGGTCCTCCATAGCGGGAGATTTTCCGCTATAGCGAGACCACTCATCGCAATGAGACACCGATCGCTGCCGCAAATGTCGACGGAAGGTAGAATCCATGTTTTATATTCTTTATTCCGAACCCATTCCCACATAAAACCAAAACAGTTTCCAAGAACTGTTGTGGCGAAAATTTAAGGCTAGGACTAAAGTGTGCTTGAAAGGTAAGTCTCAACCCTTGACTTTGTTAATTCCATCATCATGATAGACTCCATGTGTAGTTAAAGGTCCATTAATAGTGAATGAAAGGGCTAAAACCCTAGAACTTAAAAACCCTTGATTAATGAATGGGTTGTTGAATTTATCGCTGTTTAATCAATTAGAAGTATAGATTATCACTTCTTAGGGTGAGGACTTATCTATTAATGGTGGAACTTGTTGAATGAGACCTAGGGTTTCATAAAAATGATATCTTTGGAATAAAAACAGCTTGTAAACGGGTTAGAGATTAGAAAGCCCATGAACGGATATAATATGATTATTGGGGTTGATTTTATGATGAATTCGCGCTTAGTCATAGTCCACCCATTGGAAAAGGGTAGAAGTAGTTGGGTTCTTGTTGCACCTCGAAAATTTCTGTTAACATATAGTGAATAGACTAACGGAGGGCATGACGTATACGATGTTTTGATAAGTAAGAAATAGCATTTGATGACCCTCGGTAAGATTTTAAAGACATTTAAGGTAAGGGAAGAATGTTGTTAAGGAAAGCGAGGTATGTGTTGTGTGTAGGGCAAGATTTACAAGCATCGAATTTGTTATATCTCGTATTTTTGTACATTGGGATATTTTAAGCCAATCGTGACAAGTTAAGGACAAAACTACTTTGGGATACGAGGTAGCGACTTTTAACCTCCGATTTTATTTTAATGCACAAGTTGCTTATAAATTTTATTTGGTATAGAAATATTAATGAAGATTAAGGATTAATTAGCCATGATCAGATTGTTAAGTGGGGATTAGTGATTAATTAAGCTAATTAGACCACTAAGTGGGCCCCACGACACATGGCAGAATTTGATTGGTAGTTGAATAAAAAGTTGACACATGTCACAAAAGTGGACACATGTCACAAGAGTGGACACATGTTATATCCCGTATTTTGTACATTGGGACAATCCAGGTTAACTATGGTAAGCTAGGGTCAAGACCATTCCGGGATACGAAGTCGAGACTTTTGACCTTCGATTTTGTTTTAAGACCCAAGTTGTTCATGAATTTGTTGGCATGGAACATTTAGGAAAATTTGTGACTAAAAATGGAATATTTGAAAGTTGGCAAATCATGCAAAAGTTGGCCCTTTGGCGTGTGGACTTGGAGATGGTCCCACACATTTTGTGGCCAAATTTAATTGGTCCAACCCATGTGTGGGCCATGGACACTTGTATAACATATATGTGAGCACAAAAGATGACTAAGTAGTCATATTTCCCATTCCTACACTTAGAAAAAAAAACTAGAATTTGAAGAACAACATTGAAGGCCATTCGGCCAAGAAACCCAAAAATTGAAGACCAAATTTCCGTAGAATTATGTGTTAGTTTGGAAACGAACTTCTAAATGCCTATAGTTGACATTGGTATTTATTGACGTTATGTAGATCTTGGGGAGTCCAAGACATAAGTTTGATTTGGATTAGCTTTGAGAGCGATCGAGGTATGTAAAGCTCAATCCTTCCTTCTTTTTGGCATGCCTTAGTTACAAATAGGCTATGATACGAGCCTCGAGGAAATTTATTCTCGCAATCCGAGCATGTTTATGACTCTTATTTGTTTCTTGGAATTCGTATGCTTGATATGATGAAATATTAGCCCTTATGTCTTTGGAATATTTGATTTTCAAAGGTTGCATAAAAAGTTTTGTTTTTAAAAGAGTTTTGTAACTACGAACGTCCGTAACTTTCCATGCATGAACCGGATGGCTTTGATATGCTCGTAAATGATTCTATAACGTATAATGACTTAAACTTTCATAGGCGGGCCCAGATTGGGTTGACGCTCGTCCGTGGGTCCCGCGACGTTCCATTGTATAGTGCTAACGACTTTTTGAAAGAACTTAATATGACTATTTCTCCGACCCCCGAGTATGATTATATACTTATCTGTTGAGTCTGAAATGATGATTCGTATACTTATGATTTCGATACGTAACTATGATTTCTAAAATTTTATTCGATATGTTCCCGAGTGATATTCGGAAGAAAACCTGATTTGACTACTGTTTCGGTTTTGAACTAACAGTCGTTTTGATTATCCTATTGGGTCTTTGTAAGTGTTTTGCATTGCATATGGTTCCCCACGACTCTGTTCGTGCATACTATGGTTACTTCCTTCGCCGAGTCCCGGGCCGGTATGTTTCGTGCGCACTATATGATATTCTGGAGTATGATGTGTCCGGTTCGCCGAGCCCCTCCGCTATAGGGCCGGGTGCCGTGTATATGTGATATTGCCACTGGAGTTTTGACCGCGGTATGTGATATTGCCGCTGGATTTTTGACCGCGGTATGTGATATTGCCGTGACTTTTGACCGCGGTATGTCGGGTTTCGGAGATATGAAATCTTCTCCTGAGTATGATGTATTATGGCGCCGGACTTGGTGCGACCATATTCTAAGAGCCCTATGATTTGTATTTTGGAAACTAAACACTTTGGTATTTTGGATTTGCACTTACTTTCTCGTACTTCCGTTTCGATTATGACTCGTATTTGTTTATCGTATCTTCTCGGCGTACTCGACATATTCCGTATCGACCCCTTTTCTTCTGGGTCGTATTTCATCGCTCGCGTGCGTACGTACGCTCGGTGATCCGCTAGTCTAGGATACCCATCTTGCTGTTTGGAGTGCTCCCTTTGTTCCGGAGCCCACATTTTGGTATATATTCGTCCGTTGCATATGTATTTATTTGATCAGGGGACGGCGGGGCCCCGTCCCGTCATATGATTCTCGTTGTTCCGCGAGAGGTCCGTAGACGTGTTTGTGGGTTGTGCCTATCGTACAGACGTGGACCGTATGTTATATGTTCCGGCGATCCTATTCGCCGTAACCTTGTCGGCTTGCATCTATATATATTTTGGGCCGATGCGCCATTTGATAGCCTTGTCGGCTTCTATGATATGCATATGTTGTGTTTGAGACAGTTTGAGATAATTTGAGACAGCATCTGATATTTGTATACGTATAAGCCATCTGTTTATGATTCGGATTTGTGCATATATTTGGGTGCCCAGTTCGGGCACTAGTCACGGCCTACGGGGTTGGGTCGTGACAACACATGTCCACTTTATAAACAACATATAAATACTAGGATTGATGTCTAAGTCATCAACAAAGGTCATTTTCATCTTATGGAAAAAGAATTGAGAGAGAGGAAAAAATGCTAAGCTTGAGAGAGAAAAGAGTCACGGCCATGGCTGTTCTTGAAGAGGTTACATGTTGACTTTAAGAGCTTTGCTTCTAAGGTAAGATTTCATTCCCTTTTTTCATGTTTTGGAAATGATTAATCTTGGTATGAATTAGTGGATGGAATTGAATGCAAAAATTGTGTGGGTTGATGTTGTTTGTTTGGGCCATGGGGGGCTATTTTAAGCTAGAAGTGGTGAGCAAATTTTAATTAGTATTGTTGTTGCTATTGTCATGAATTAAATGATGAAAGTAAAGGGAATTTGATGATTATAGATGAAGTTATATTTGTTTAGTGGGTCTTTCTTGTTGAATTGAAGGATTAAGATCGAGATAATGTGTTATGTTGTTGATCTTGTGTAATTGGTGGACTAAGTGTCATTAAAACTTGTGTTGTGTTGATTGTAATTGACGGGCTGTTTTGGGACTTGTTGTAAAGTTAAGATAATTTTCTTGCACATAAGGGCTGAAGTCGTTGTTGTGTCGTTGCTAATGTGAATCACTAATTTGATAAGAAAGGAACGCATGAGATATTGTATGCGAAACGTATGTGGGTCGTGTTGGAATATCTTCGAATCTTACCTCAACTAGTTCTTAATGCGATAACTTAGACGTGCTTTGGTTGTTGTTATGT
>NW_026722468.1:0-7340 GCF_029784015.1 Lycium ferocissimum | reverse complement strand
GGTCGTTGTCCCGTTTTGGGGACCCCACAGTTCATTCAGGACACCTATTTTTTTGTTTATTCATTATTATTTTGCCGCGTCCGAGAGTCAAATTATTATTCCTTTATCTTAAAGCTCAATTATACGTTCTTGTGGGTAGTTGTTGAGTTATTGATTAACTATCGGGCACGTTATTACGTTTGACTAAGTATTGGATGAATAAAGACTTCCGCTGATTTAATTCATATATTCATGATTTATTACATTTATTTTATAAACTTTGGAGGCGAATATTGAACCTGGCGGGCTAAAGTGTTATTATTGCATTGTTTAGGTTCTTCCGAGGTTGTTCATGACATCGGATGCGATGCTCACGTCTAGGGTTGGTTTTAGGGCATGGCATAAGCCAAATCAAAACTCGAACTAGCCCATTAGGTAGACTACCTTGTGTCAAAACTGTCTATGACCCGAAAGACACCTCATCCCACTATGTGCTAAATGGAAACATTTTATGTGCCTATGTGCTAAACCATTGCCTTTTGGGAGGGGGGGGCTTAACCGTGTCTTATTTTGTAGATGCCGACCGCTTACGTTTGACATGATTATCAAGGTGCCTAACTTATTAAACATATAGTGGGGTTGGATGAGAGAAAGAAGGGTCACTGACCATTTTAGGGAACCACCTTCCATCATGACTATGAAGGGTTGTAGAGTTGATTGAGGTGATCATCGATTTTTTGGGACCGAGATAGGATTGTTTTCAGATTTGGAGATAATGTTGAAATAGCCCCCACTTTGGAGGAATTGCAAGATGTCATAGATAGTGTGGGAACTTGCTTGAAAAGGAGAAAGAAACCCGACAACAACGTCCTAATCCCATAAAAGCCCATATATCCAAATGTTGAAAATGCTATCCCTATCCCTTGCCATTGGATATTCGGTCCAACCATACCTTTTAGGGAGTTATAAAAAAGATTCGGTAACCCAAATGGATTTGTGGAACACCCCGCCGAATTCAAAACCTTTGCCGAATGGGAGGCAACCCGGCCATTAGCCTTTGCCATTTCCTTTTTGGGACTCATAGTGTTTCCCAAAGATGGAACCTTAGCCATAGACACCCGAATCATCCGTATCATCACCCATGCTATCTTTTGTGGCATAACTTAAATGAAGAAACCAAATACTTCGACCAAATCCCCATTATCTTTGTCGATATGTAAGGAGCCCGAATCCTATGTAAACCACTTGTGTACTTCCCGAAAGATGTATTCTACTCCTACAATGGTGGATCATCAAGCACATGAACAATGTCGAGTACCCGGTGTTGAGTGGGTTGGCGAGGAAAAGGATGACCTTTATACCCGTGCAAAAATTTGGGAAATCAAACCTCAAGCAAGGTTGGGCCTTCATCTTTTCCAGATTTAGAGAGGATACATACAACGGATGTTCATTTGACTTACAATCACATCACATAGTCAAGTAAAGAAAATGCCCGCTGTTACCGCCGCTGAGATTCGAGGATTCACCTTTACGCACTCGCTGTGGTTTTCGAGACACCCAGGTAATCCGAAGTCATACCCTGCTCAGAATACGCGAGTTTATGTTACACCCTGCACCTCGTTGCCATTATGCCGGGGCAGACGGCGTAATGCGAGCTCGTGTCGAGGAGCAAATATTACAAGTATAAAGGATGAAATTCTACGTATTAGCATGAGGACAGCATGAGTACGATATTTGGAATGATACGTTAAAAGATATATAGCCCTCGTAATCGTAAGGCGAAATTGGGTCCACATGTCAAGACTTTATAAAGGACATATGACAAGTTATATGGACAATATATGTGGAAATTAAACACAACTCAGCTAAAGGACCCTCGAGCCAAATCCAAGTGGAAGCCCTCCAAAAAGATGTTTTTAAGTTACGTTTTCGGGTGATCGAGGTATAAGGCCATAACCCATCATTATTTAGGAATTTGGGAAAACTCCAAATATTAAAGTTGTAGATAATTGAAATATCTTTCCAACAATAGGTCGTGGGCCTTCACCATACATAGATAAAAAGTTATGCTGGACGTTTTAAGGCAGAAAAGGTCCATTTGGAATACTCACCAACCCGATTCTAAGTCAAGTCGTGCCCACTACCCTTGCTATTTAAGGGAAATTTTCAGCCTTATCTGCCTCATTTTCATACCAAAGGTCCAGAATGTTTTAGAGAGGGAGAGAGGAGAGTTAGAGAGAGAAAGTGAGAATCGATCGAGTTCCGAAGCCCCGAATCCCGAGGCTCGCGAAGGATAAAGTGTAGTACGAGTTGTCGTCGTCGTTTTAAGCTAAGAGTTGAACTTGGGGGGATGTTGGTTTCGTGAGTGGTCTTCTCATATAAGGTATGTTTAAGATGTTAACGATGTTCTTACCATGATCGTTGATGGATTTGAGTTAGAATAAAAATGACGTTAGGTTCGGTTATAATTTTTGGATATCAAATGACTTGGGGCTGTTTTGGTATGATTAAATGGATAGAATTAGTTGGATATTGATATAAAATGATTATTGATATTTTTGTTGATGTTGTTGATAAGTTGGTGTTCTTGAATTTTGGAGAATAAAATAAATGTTAGATATAAATATACAAAGCGTATCTTTTGAAGTCGTTTTGGTGTATATCTTTGGAGTTGATGTTTTGAGTTTAAAGAGACTTATATGAGATGGTTGTTGTTGTTGTTGTTGGTTTTGATTGTGTTGTTAAATTGAATTGGAATTAAGGAAAACGAATATTTGGGGAAAATCTTGTAATTTACGGAGAAGTTAATTACGAGCTTGGAAGTATATGAACCTCTTTCAAGTTGTCTACGGGGTTTCCTTTACCTTGATTGTATATTGGCCAGTGTTTGGAAGCATAAGTTAAGCTAATCACGCAAGCGACAAGGTATGTAAGGCAAACCTTTCTTCTTTTGGCATGATTCTTGTTGCTATTCATTCTATATGTGTACTCCATATGATTCCATTCTTAGACGAGTAAGTTCTAAATGTTTCTTGTGATGGCTTATTGATATTGTACTCCTATTACATTTCCAAAGGGAACACCATAAGGTGCCAAGTTGAGTTGTGTATATGGTTTTACTAATGATTTCGAGGAAATTAGATTTATACTAAAGAAAACATAAAGTTTTTATTTTCAAAACCACTCAGAAGTGCGAGATTTTACAACATTTCATTTACGATTTATGTTTACATTCCATAGTATCATCCTTTGTATTGATATGATCATTTTTCTTTGGGTAGAATAAGATGAAATTGAGTAGAATATAAGTAGTAAAATTTCATAACAATTCTGCCACTCAAACCGGAAGATGTCCTCCTTAGTCTAGTGAGATACAAATTTGATAACTTCTTATGAAAAACTAAGGCTAATAACCGGATGTGATTAATTGATTATTGACTTATGATATGAATTGAAATTGATATTTGTGGATTGAGTTTGTGTTGATATGATAGTGATATTAAGCGGAAGCGGTTGCCGAAGGCCATCATTATTAAGCCGAAAGCGGTTACCCGAAGGGCCATCGTTATTATCTTAGGAAGTGGCCGTCGAAGGACTATTGTGATACTAACCCGAAGCGGATGTCCGAAGGGACCGATTACATTAACATGTCGAAAGCGGCATGTGTGTTGGATGCATTATTTACTTAAAAGATTGTTTTGAGATTTCGTGTGCACATTTATGTTTCTTCAGTAATTGCGGTATTGAGTTAGATTGTGATTTCTTCTCTCCGAAATCAAATTATGATTATGATTTGTTAAACACCTTACATACTCGGTACATTGTCCCGTACTAACGTCCTTTTGCACAGGGACGCCGCGTTAAATGCCCGTGACTCGCATTGCTCGCGATTGATGTATAGCTAGGATGTGACGTCGACCGAGATTGGCAAGTTCCACCTTGTTCGGAGTCGTGTATAAGTCATGTATAGATACGTATGATTATGGGTATGTCGGATCTCGTCCCCGACTCATAACGTTCGAGTTTACTTCTTAGAGGCTTTTGCGAACCGTTGTTCCGCGATATGTTTGTCGAGATGTCGACAAAGTGATGTCAGTTAAGTCATTTGTGGATTTTAAAAGAGTATGTATTTTAGATGATTTCAATTGGTTTAAAGTATTTATTTGATTGAAAGTTTTCATAATCGTTATAAAGATAATGATTTCTATTTAGAAAAGTTTCATGTTTTTAAAAGTTTTTTGAAAATGACAGGTTTTGATAGAGAGAATGTTTAAAGGTTCGCTCGACTGCGACGAGTCGGGTGCCCATCATGTCATACCATTGTTAGGGTGTGATTATCGACTACGACGACGACAAGATTCAACGGGGGAGGGCTCGTGTTTGAGAGTGGAATGGTTGCATATCTTGGGGTCCGGACACTTTAGCTCTTGATAGATTTCACCACGGGGTGTGAAGAAGAATAATATAGAGATTGGTTAAGGGCCGACTTGCAAGGCACCCTCACGCTAAGATCATTCTCTACAATTGTGTGCAAGACAAAGCCTCCAAAGCGAGATCAAAGCCCTCTTGGTCCAAAGAAGTTCGATGATAGGGATGCTAAGTATTTGGAGAAGATAGAAAGGGATCAAGCTACCATAAAAGCTTAACTCATGAGTTGGAGGTCACCCACTGATCTGCTTGATAGAGCTTAATGATCGGATGAAGAAGAATTTGGATGATATTTCCCAATGAGCTTCATAGAGAAAGTGTTTCGACTCGACCCATGATGACATCGTCTCACCCCTCCACATCAAGAACACCGCCCGAAAGGCCAAAGGGCGAGGGATCGAACGGGGGCTTCGTTATCGAGCCCCGGGAGCGCGCTTCGCGGTGATTTACTTTTTGTCATATTTATCTTTGTACCCCTTGTGGAAGAATATTATTAATGAAATTTATGATTATGGGCAATGGTTTGGTATAAATGGCACAATTATGTTTCAAACGATTAGAAAACCATGGTTCAAAAAGGGTTAGGAACATATTTACGCTTATTGATATATTGCTACGTGAATATGTGCATATGTTTCATATGCTTCATTTGAATGATTGATTGATCGTGTACCGCCACTATCCGAAAGAAAAACAACGAAAAAGCCAAATAGCTCGAAAACTCGTGTAATGGAACTATCCTTTTCAACTATTCCAAAAGGTTGACTTGCCACTATGAACACCCAAGAGCATGTTGCGTTAAGAAGGAAAGAAAAGGATCACTATGAATATTCAAGTTTGGAAAGGAAAATCCGGAAGTCAAGGCTAAAATCAAAGAGGGCCGCCAAGATGTTGGACTCGGCAGAGAATCCGCCAAAAGAGCCTACTAGGACGGGCATCGTCGAAGACCTCTCGGACGGGGGTCAAAGGAACACTACACGGGTACATACCCTACTAGATGGGCAAGAAGCCAAAAACTACGAAGCGAGTTCGACCCGCAAGAACCCACTTGGCCATCTAAGGAGGCCACCTACTCGTCGCCTCCACAAAACAAGAGAAAGGCCCCAAAGTATAGATAAAGTTCGTTCCGCGGCATCGCAGACAACCTTTGTGTGCTCAAGGTCGTTGTTTTCAGTTGCTTGCCGCTACGCCAAAATATGTGTGATGCGAAGCCAATTTTTTTGAAAAGCTAAAGAGTGTAGGGCCACCCGTACTAGCCATGAAAAGGCTGCCGCCTTGCGCTCAAATTTATGCGCACAAGAGGTGCTCGTTCCATAAAAATCAACCAGGTCACACCGCTGATGAATTCGTGGCCTTCAGGAAAAGGGATCATAAGATTTATTGATGATAAGACAATCCACAAGCTGTGGGGGCCCCAGTCGTTATTGCTCCTCGACACAGTTTCCCTAAATGAAAGAATCACTTTGGACACCCACGTATGGCGCTACGATTTCACCATCTTCAAGGATTCGTATGCAAGTATTTTTTAGAAGCAGGAAAATGCAGGAAAGGTCCACCCAATTAAGGCCGCTTCGAAGGCCCCGTCCATGGGAACAAGCCAGATGAGAATTTGTCTGTTCCATTCTGGAGCCTTAGGGCATAGCATTGAAGAATGCGAGGCTTTCAAATTTGAGCTGGAGCCTTTGGTCGGCGCGAGAGAGATTTGGGTAGTACTTCCGCGATTAGAAAGTAAGCCACTTCGGTCGAACACGTGGTTATAAGGACAAGCAAATCCGGGGCCGAATCTCAAAGAAAGGTCATCTTTTGGGGTAGATTTAGGATCCCCTTTTGTGTTTCGAAAAGATTTGTCCCCTCCTATTTTTATGTAAAAGAAACTACGTACAACCCGATGTTCCCAAGGAGGGATACATAGAAAGCCCTTATCGGGCTTGGTGCAGGAAAATCTTTTGGGTAGAATTAAGGTAGAAGTAACGTATTTTTATCTAATCAGGAGCTACGGAAGGGGCACCGATTTCCCGCTAAAGGATACGTAAGCAATCTACATAAGACTCGGTCCCACTATCTTATATAAACTATATACCTCTTTCTTTAGCAAGCTTGAAGACCAAAGACTAGAGAGAGCCAAAAACCTAAAATCTCGGCACAAAATATCAATCAAGATTCGAATCAAAATATGACTTTTATATGCTACGTGCTTTGCATGCCAACTCTATGTAATATCTTGCCTTATTTATTATTGCCTAATCTCTTACTTGTCTTTGAGTTGTTCTTTTCTTATGAGAAAGCAGAAACTTGATACGTATTCGTTCCACACTTTCATATACTTTACCACATCTAAAAGTACAAACGTCCCATTCAATGAAGACAAAGGGAAAACAACGGTCGTCGTCGGAAAAACAAAAAACGAATGAACTCGTCGTAGTGGACTTTCCCGTGACTTGCAAATCCCGCTTACGAAGATGTCATCAAAATGCGTTCGAAAGGTTGCACCTACGAAAAGGTTATGAAAGCAGAAATGGCCGATCTTTAAAAGCCTACTAAGCAAAGGGGGCCTCCACCGCCTCCCGTCGAGTTCGCCGTGCCAGATCACTTCCCCGACTTACCTGGGACTACCCTTTCGTTTCCAGACGACCCAACCGAACCAACTCACATTGGTCGTCATACCCTCCCCCACCCTCTTCACGTCCAAATCCTGGAACCTCGCTCGGGTTTCCTCCTGCCTGCAAGCACGCACACTCCATCCCCTGCCTGGCCGCCATTTCTTACCACCGCAAAGGGACCCACAAAAACTCCTACCTCCAACGGTGTCTTTCCGCCTGCCCAAATCTTGGAAACCGAGCTCGATCACTATGAGGAGATGGAAAAGGCGTGGAGGGCAGATAGGGGACAAAAGGGATTTCGTAAGATGGTTGAAATTTGGAATAATCCCCCAA
>NW_026722467.1:0-7128 GCF_029784015.1 Lycium ferocissimum | reverse complement strand
CTTCCATACAACCGTTAGACCCGGCCACCCCATGCTTCGCCGGTCAAAAGAAAAACGGGCACCGAGTGTCGTGTCGCGCCTGTGCCGCTCTCTCGGTATGACAACTCACCCTTCGAGGCCTGCGGGACTCGGGCCGCTTTGCCGACCAGCCGCAGTGAGCCCCGCCCTGGTGCCGCCGCCCCCACCTCTACCATGACCACGGCCACCGGCCTCGGCCACCTCCATGAACCGCGGGCCCTGGGTCCCGGCGTGACCCCCACCGTGAGCCGCCACCTGGCCGGCTCCCGCACGGGTGCCTCATTTGTTGCCGTCGGCAAAGACGATTCCTCACCATCTGTGAGAGAACAAAAAGAAAAGTCAGATACCAATTTGAATCCTCCAGATACCAATTGGAATCAAGTTGCACGAAAGAAATTGAATTTTCCTAGTGTCCCGTAGCCTCTTGAGGATAAGTACAGACGTCTCTGTACCAATCCGCAAGACTCTAATAGACATGTCCTTGTACAACGAGATTGACGAACCTAAGGCTCTGATACCAACTTTGTCACGACCAAAATAGCCAGGAGTGGCACCCACACAAATTCTCTAGAGGGCGAACAATCTACTTAATCAACCAGCCGAACCATCATCAAATTACTTAGCCAATTTTAAAGCGTTCTAGGATATAACAATCATAAATATCTCCAAAAGTCTAGGCATTCCATAAATAAATAAAATGTGCGGAAGTCTAAACTATTACAATCCAAAAATTCAAAAATCATCGTACAAGGACTCTAACATAACTGTCTAAGAAAGAAACAATGTCTAACTGTCACACCCCGACTTTACTAGGGTGTGATGGGCACCCGACCCCATATTCGGAGCCGAGCGAACCCTCGGACTCTTAGTACACACACGTTCTCTTGGATTCATAGGACAAAGTAAAGTAAAGTACATAGTAATTTTTTTTCAAAATCTTTTCGTCGTTTCTCAAGTAAACGCAGTTTGTAAATATGAGGGCTCCGTAAAATAAAAACACGTCAACCAAAGGGAACTGTCGTTTTTAGGCCGACACTCTAGACCCACGACTCGTCTCCGTAAAGTCTCTAACTTGAAAACATGGACCATAGCACGTGTATGCTTCTCCGACTCACAACTCTCCAAAGTGAGTGGAGCTTGCCAACATTGCCGAACATCTTCTATAATGACTTCTACTCATTCGGGGGTACTGGCGGATGAAACGGCGCCCACAAGAAGGGGCGGTACGAACAATGTACCGAGTATGTAAGGCATGAATAATAACATAGTAAGAAATGTATACATGAACAATAACCGTATAGAAACATAGAACATGTCGTCAAGTCGTGACTCAGTACATAGGAATCATATATTGCGGAGAATATAGAACATATCATAGGATAGAGAGTAACTTTTGTGCATATGAGTGCCCCGGGGGCGGATGCCATGCATGCTTACTTGGTCATATCAGGTCATAGTACCGCACGAGGCGGCCGCCCACATAGCGGGAACACCCAGCCTCCGCCATAAATCCCGCGCGTCCGGGCATCCCGCGTCCGGGATGATAAGCCGGTGATCGGTGGCAATGAAACATAGTTCCTTCCCAATTTCCAAGTATTCAAGTATCCAAGTATCCCATCCCCCCAACCCATGTTCATATTTAGCATGCAAGAGAGCCCAAAGAAATCATGTACTTATCGGAGTGACGTAAGGTCGGAACCCTCCGATCGCATTATGGAATAATCATGGTCGCTTTGTCTCACCTTGAAGGAACGATAATCATAAGGCGAGACTATCAACATAGAACATGTCATAGTATATCGGGTCATAGACATAGCATATTCGACATCATCATTGTCATCATAGAATCATAGTTGTCATAGAATCATAGTCATCATAGAACCATAGCCATCATAGAATCATAGTCCCATAGATCATGACATCATAGAATCATAGACATCATAGTCATCATAGGATCGTAGTCATCGTAGGATCATAGACATCATAGATTCATAGTCATCGTAGGATTATAGTCGTTGTTTAGGTCATAAAAATCGGCAATATTGTAAAACTTAGTTTTTAAAGAAAAATGTATATTTTGGAAAACACTTTGTAAACTTTTTAGTAAAGAAAATCATACCTTGAGTCGAGGGTTTTAGTTAAAAACAACTTTTATTTAGTGTCGGAAAGATGTCCATAAGTGTTCTTAGCCATAGAATGGAAAATAAGCCCGGTAGAACAACAAAATGAGGAATCCGGGAATAGTGGGCCCACCTCGAGTCAAATGAGGCGGCGTACATAATTTACCGTATAAAACGTTTCGTGACATGACTTATGGAGAGTCTTGGGGGGCATACGGATCTTATTCTCGCAAGTTCTAGATGTTTAGACCCTTCTTTCAACTCGTTCATGAACATTTGATTCAATTTCTACCTAATGAATAGTAATCAAATTTCAATCTCGGATTTCTAGGATCGCAGTAATCCGAGACACGTATTCAAGCCTATTACATCTAAGACATGCCAAAGAAGGAAAGTGAAGCCTACATACCTTTTTCCGCTTCTTACGCTCCTCCAAATTCAAGCTCCAAATCCGCCAAAATCTACAAATGGTCGCATTTACCAAACCTTGGTTAGAAATTTTTAGAGATTGAATCTTAAGGTACACTTGCCTACCGAAATTTCGGCAGCACTTCCCCTGTAAATATGCCATGCCCAAAATCCAACTCGGCTCATTTTAATCAACAACAACAATCCAACAACAACATTAATAACAACAACAATCGAACTAGAATGCATTCTAACATAATTAGTCTTCTTTCTTCATAAAGCAACAACTTCCAACATAAGCTTCCATAACATATTTTTACCTTTCAATTCCGTTAACAACTATCATAATTTGCATCTTACAATTTCATTTCCATGTTCTATAGGTCACGGCCAATATCCATTATTCCCAAATTCATTCGAATTCATTTAACTTTCATTTCCAACATGAATTCCATCATAACCGCGACTAAAACACCATACAAAATTCAACTCGTCAATTCAATACATAACCATGCACATACACGGCTACATATACACACATACACACGGTTTACACACTACAATTCACAACACACAAATTCCTCATACTTCTCATTTATTTCGTAAGACCATAACAACATAATCAACATACTAACAAGTTTAACAATTTTCCTTCATGCAACCACCTCCCACGGCCAACACACAAGCACACCATACGGCCACCACATGCATACAACACTTCCATAATTCTCATGCACTCTGCACATACTACAACACATACATAATTCCTCCAACATAAAAATAAGGATTCTTACCTTTTTCAACAAATTCTTCACTGCCACTAGAATTGTTCTCTTGTAAGATAATTATGCCAAGTTGTAGGCAATCTTGCACTTAGTAATAATCCCACGAGAAATGAATTTTTGAACCAAAGGATTAGTTCCAAGAATTTTTCTCTTCTTTTATCTCTTAGCCGTGAGCTTCCTCTCTTCTTTTTTCTTGATCCCTTTGATTTTTCTTGAATTTTCTAGAGAGGAACACATAGATATATTTGTCCCTTAATGGATCACATGCTTGGCACATGCCAAAATTTATTAGTTAGCGGGTTTGGGCCTTAGAGTGGCCTCCCACCCTTCAAATTTTGGGCCTCATTTCCTTTTAATTTGTTAAGCCCAATTCCTTAAGAATCATATTTTGCAATTCAAAACAAATTTTCATAATTCCAATTTTGCCCTTAGGCCTTCTCCAACATTCTAGCATCCAAATTTCCATAACCGACATGCCTACACTTAAGAAAAATCCAAACATGACCTCATTCCTTATAGGTCAAGGTTACTTCCAAATTTTCGAATACGCAAAAATGCCGGATGTAACACTAACAATAACATAAATGTCTAAAATGATATAGACATCTAGAATAGGAAAGATCTTCAGGCAGCCTGGCATGGAGCAATAGCTCACCCTCGAAACTGGCGGAATCTGGCCTCAACTAAATATAAGGTCTCGTAGAAGTCTCTGGATCATAATCTGCACTCTAAAATAGGTCGCGACAAGTTGTTACCAGATCCTAGGTTACCGGTCTCATAAGTGCAAGAGCAATGTCTAGTAGAGTCTCGTGGAATGGTACGTAGATGTCCGTGCCCATCCACGGGAGGCTATACGACATTTAGGAAAAATTCCCTCCTTTCATTTTATTCGTGTTACTTCGGTCAAATTGGTATCTCGGTGTGTCTAATTGGTATCTAGATGATTCCAATTAGTATCTAAGCGTGTAATTATGTTATGTTACGGATTAGACCTAGTATGTACGGGGGGAATATTTAATTTAATTCTTAGTTGCAAAAGTGGTTCGGGCATTGTGTGAATGCCACTGCCCAGTAATAGGTGCCACAGCAGTCAGTCAGCCGCTGTGACGTTACCACTACAGCAGATACTTTAACGCTGTAGCGGTATCCTCTGTTCCTCGATGACCGCTCCAACAACCTCCCTACCACCGAAGCGGGACAGCCATAGCAATATAAGAAACTGCTGAAGCGGAATACCTGAACCGGAGAACCTGCAGCTTTCCCCTATTTTCATCACCCTCTCTTGTTCAATGATTCAGCCAAAAAAAAACAAACTAGCAAAAGCCTACAACCAACAGTCATATAAAAAAAGCCCGACAAAGGCGAACATCATCCAAATCAACATTACAAATCTAAACACAAGAAAACCAACAAGAAATTGTTTAAACATCCAAGCCAAACAAAGAAAACCAAAATAGAATTGTTTGAAAACAGAAACCCTACAAGGGCAACCAAAGCAATATCATGAGGAGGGGAAGGTTCTTTAGGCCGCCAGCCTGGTAGTCGCACCATCATTATCTGAGTTGCCACTATCATCACCTAGTCCACCCTGGCCACTAACATCCCGAGCTGCACTCTCAAAGGAATACTGCTCTGAGTTGTCATCATCCTCCACCGGCATCAGCTCACGGGGGTGCATACTCCTCCATACTCCCTTGATACACCTCCAAGCCTTGACGTGGAGCTTGTCATGGGACTTGTTCTTCGTCTTCTTTTCATCAAAGTCCTTGCGAAAATTGTCGTGGTTCTTGGCTAGAGTGGTATACACGGTCTGTAGGATGGTGACTGACTCACCCATCTTCTTCTGGGCTTCAAAATAACCCTTCATTTCCTCCTAAGTGGGGAAAACAGTAGCAGCTCCTAATGAACCGGACCCGTCAGAAGGCAAGGACATCATTCGGAACATCGAGATCATCTCATCGAAGTGCGAGTCCATGCGCTCAAAAAGGCCCTGGATACGAGGGACCTCTTACATGACCCAAACCGATGAGTCGTGACGAGTGCCTGACCTCTAGCGACCAAACACCCCTAAACACGTATCTGAACCATACTAAACATCAAGGGCCCATAAATGGCATAAATTGATCTCATAAAAGGGAAACATCAAAACTCCTACATACACACATACATAATGAAGAACAGTGCAAGCAAGCTAGGCCGCTACATATGCTATACATAAAAGAATGGGAGCCGACAAGGCTACATCATCTGACTAATACATATAACTATCTACAGACCTCATTGGAATAAAAAATGCGAGAAAGGACGGGACAGGGCCCCGTCATACCCATCTATATACATCTCAAAAGGCTAGCATACCAAAATAGACTGCAACTCCGGATCAATGGAGCGTACTGACCACAGCTGGCTAGAAGTCCTACTGAGCTGGATCACCTGTTGGTCTACCTGAACCTGCGGACATGAACGCAGCCCCCCGAGCAACGGGGAGTCAGTACGGATAATGTACTGAGTATGAAAGATATGTGAACAACATATATAGGTAAGAATCATGAATAAGATCTGAACTCATAAGCTGAACTAACTATCTGCATGTACTTTTATAAACTAGTATCTATATGTACCTGTATGAATCTATATAATTGATAATGCCACTGCGGGAGCATAATATGCATGCTTATGCCTAGCAATGAAGGTCATACGTCTAGATATATATGCGTAAACGCCTGATATATGTGCGTATATAACGGGTGTAAAGCCTCTATGGCATCTCATCATATCATATCGGCTCCTCTACGGCCATAATCAATATCATCATCAATGTGCACCAGCTGATCAGGTGGTGATGCGTATATAACACCTCTCTCTTTTCTCATAACCCACATATATATAATATATAATATTCGCGTATGTAACGCTTTCTGGTCACGGGTCAATGTACATGGATATATAATGAATGTAATGCATAAATAAACTATATACATAAAACTAGATATCTAAAGCTGGACCTATGAACAGAAGGAACCATCATAAATGGGGTACATGAACATCAAAGACTGAAGAAATCCTAATGCTTCTAAGAGCAGAGTAATATGAAAACTCGCTTACTCGTTTGTCGGTTCATATCGTAAGATCATGCCAAAAGAAGGAAAGGATAGCCTTAACATACCTTGACGTATATCAAATCGCCCAACCTCTACCTCTTGAACTTGCCAGTCTATAATTAAGATAACATAGGCCTTAATTAGACTATTTGCCTCGCTTACTAACCATCTTTAAATACATATAGAGCTTAACGAATTATGAACAATAATTTCCCTTGTAAGCTTACAACTCTTCAACTTCTCATTCACTCCAACATCAACCACAACAATTATAACAACACTTATATATCAAAATATACTCAAATCCATTCCCAATCATCTCTTAAAATAGCCTCAAATCATTATCTTGCCCTTTATTAACTTACCACTACCACAAATACCCTCTTTTTACTTAGAATCACTAAACCTCTTGATAATTAATTCAAATACAAGGGTAGAAATCATTTACATACCTTGAGGGATATAAGATTCCAAAGATCAACTTCAACTCCAACCCTCTAAGCTCCCCAACTTGAAGAAACCCTAGGAACAATAATTTTCTTGACAAGCACGAGTTCACGGGCTCGAATCTTACCAAATCTCCACTAATAATGATGAAAAATATTGGGAAAGAAAATATTATGGTTTTTCTGATTTGGAATGGAGAAAAATATGATATAGGGTCGTGAACCACCTATTCATATTCGAAATTAAAAA
>NW_026722466.1:0-7352 GCF_029784015.1 Lycium ferocissimum | reverse complement strand
TTCCTTATCTTTCCAATAGGTCTCAATCCCCGAAATCTCGGATGCAACTCATTCAGCTTTCTTTAATCGCTAATCATTTTTCCCTCTGGGTTCCCTCCTTTAAATTAAATTTAAAATCATTCTAAAACTTCTCTTGAAAGCGTCTCATAGTTGTTCCTTCAATCATGACTTACCAAACGGCTGATGGTCATATTTTTCCTTTACTCTTTCTCTATAAACATGCAAACAATTCAATTTGTGAAAATTTCGGCAGAGTTTCCTCTATAATTCTTACTACCTCATTCCTGTACACAGTCCAGAAAACACACGTCAATTCCCACAGAGCAATCACAAATACCCATAATATCTCGCTCAAGTTCTTATATCAACGTCTATCCATATTAATAATGTCACGACCCAACCCCGTAGGCCGTGACTAGTGCCCGAGCTGGACACTTCATATACAAACCTGTTAGCTATAATCAGTCCACAACTAGCATAATAAAGAACTTATATAAAAAGGCAAGACGTCGTCTCAAAAGAAACACGTATATGTATATATATCAAGACAACTTTGTCTCGTGGAGTCACAACTACCAACGGATAACATCGTACATAAGCGGCAAGGCTATCACAACATGTGGGTACGCCCCAACTAAACATATACGCAAGCCGACAAGGCCGCCACTACGAATGGGAACGTCCCAAAACATAAGTTATACAGACACAACTGAATAACAACTATATACAACCCACACATATGTCTACAGATCTCTAGGAGTGACAATAGTAACATATAACGGGACAGGGCCCCGCCGTACCCCTGGCTAAGCATACATATACAACAAAAGGATCTGTACTCAAGATATAGGCTCCGAACAAGGAGCACTCCAAGATAGCGGGAATAGGTATCCTAAGCCGGCGGATCACCAAAACGAGCGTACGTACTGCGGGCATGAAACGCGCGTCCCCGAAGAAAGCGGGGGTCGGATGCGAAATATTCCTGAGTATGTAAAGCATGAAATACAGTAATCAGGATGATAACCGAAATAAGAAGTACAGAAAACAAGTACAGTGACCAGAATACCAAAATGCTTGCTTTTGAACACAAATCATGCATGTCAATATCATATGTCATATCCGGCCCATTATAGGACTCGGTGAACATGGTCGCCACCCCGTCTGCGGCGCCATAACACGAAGCATACTCGAGAACACGGCATAACTCCGTATCACGGCATAACTCCGTATCACGACGCAACTACTCCATAACACAAGATACTCCATAACACATATATATACGTACACGACCTACAGTGAGGGACTCGGTGAAAGATGTAATAACAAAGAATGCACAAACGAGTAGTGAGTAATCATATGCATATAAATCATCTTTTGAGACTCAATAGATAAGTAGACTAATCAACACTCGAGTATTAGGACGACGAGTCATGTTAATCTTTCTTTGAATATCATTATGAACTATATCAAAATAAGGCCTCGGGGATAATAGACATGTATTAAGTTATTCCAGTGGGGTTTATAAAAGTTATGGACATTATTCATTATAGAATCCTTTAAGAGTAGGGACCTTTGTGCATTATTTACGATCCCATCATACCAAGGACTCGAGGACAATAGCTCGACTATATTAAGAATTCAAATATCAAGAAGTGAATAAGAATCATAAACATGCTCGGAACTTATGAATAGAGTTACCCCAAAGCTCATATCGTATTTTTCTTACATCTAGGACATGCCAAAAGAAAGAAGGGATAGGCTTTACATACCTGTTGACGACTAATCGCAAAACCATTCGCTTTGTCGCTCTTTTTAGCCTATTTAACATAAGAGTAACGTTATCGTTAGTAACTATACTTTCTAGTTCGTAAATCCGTAACCAATCGCCTATAGAACTTATTCTTTAACTTATACATTCTCGTTTAGGACTATCCATTAGTTAGGGCTTAACGAAAATCGAGTACATTCCCTATATATTCGTCTAACACGAATTTCCAATTATTCTCTGTTAACACGGAAATACCAACAATGACCATAATAGAAATATTCATATCAAATATTTACAATCAACTCATAAACATCTCAAACAATCCAATAACCTTTCTTAATCCTTTTTCCAATCCAAATCACTAACATTTAAGATCATACGCCAAACGGACGAACATACGCTTTATATACAATACATTATACGCTTCTTTCCATCGAATTTAGAAGCCATATCAACGACGACACGACAACAACACGAACAACAACGTGTGAACATAAACCATACTTTGAATCTTTTCAACTCAACAATTCCATATAACAACTATAACTCCTAATATCAACGATTTCATGCAATTTCTTACTTCAATTTCATCCAATCCAATTTTAATCCTTCCGTTATAACACCATTAATACAATTATACCATAAAATGAGAAAATCTTACCTTAATTTAAATGAGGAAATTCTACTCTTAATTGCCCCAATTTAGCAATTTCTTCTTCTCCAACTTAATATCAAATGTTGCTATCACCTCCTTGAACTTGTATAGCACTTGAAATTGATCAACTTGTAGCAACAATATTTTTTTCCTCCATCCATGGCTGGCTTGACCATGGAAGTTGTTAAAGAATTTTTCTAAGTTTCCATTAAGGAAAAAAAATGCATGGAATAATTTGTTGATTCATTAATCAACATATATATATGGTCCTCTATATTGTGACACGTTTGTGCCACTAAACTTGACCAATTGCTGCCATGTAGCAGCCTACTTTGGTGCCACGTGGCAGCCCATAAATAATTCTTTTTATAATCGGGTGATTGGGGCCCACAAACATAATTAAATTAATTAATTCCTAATCTCCAATAATATTTTTACACCAAATAAAATTTATAAACAATTTATGTTTTAATTTGAATAGAAAATTAAAGATTTTTATCTCGTGTCCGAAAATAGTTCCGCCTTTAACTTGAGTCGATTTGCTTGCGGATAATTCGACGTATAAGTATACGTGGTATAACATCCTTCCCCCCTTTAGAACATTCGTCCTCGAATGTTAAACTGATCCTGAATTCCTAGTACTTTCTCAAGCGTTCTCTTATTTAATTATGCCCTTCCCATACCTCTTCCATTGGTCGATTCACCATAATTCTTCATAACACATTCCACGTCTCTAGATAGGCATTCCCGCAATATTTCCTCCTCATGTTGCTTCTCAAAGTCCTTTTACGTCGTTGTCCTTGCTCTCCTCTTTATTTCGCAGTTGTTTGTCAGTTGCATTGCGAGCTCTTCCGCTGAAATCTTACTCTGTCCCTTGTGCACTTAATCTTAACTCGACTCCTTCTTATCCTACAGTTACTCCCTTAAGATATCGTTTCCTTCATCTTACCCCTCAATCTTTAAATAAGATTTTTATAACGCGCGGACGTCCCTCATCGATTCATTAGACCTTAACATCACGAGTATCGCATGCCTCACGGTAACACACTTTATCGGGTTCTACGAGTAGAACGAAATTTCCCAGAGGGTATCATGTTTGTACTCCAATATCCTTGCTTTACTCCGCTGTGACAGTCCGTATTTTGGAATCCTCAGCATTATGTGTCACTTTTTGACTTCCTTTTATAGGTCTTTAACTATCACTTACTCTTTCTGACTTCCTTTTAAAGGTCTTTAATTATCACTTATTTTTACTTCTTGATCTTGATCTTTAGGGTTGGCTATCGAATAGCGCTAGGGTCCTCTCATACTATAGCTCTACAATCATCCCGATGTCCCGGTAACACACTTGTTCCGATCGTCTCGGTTGAATCATTTCGTAATTTCCTTTACTCTAACTGGCCATACTTTAGTCATATTACCTTGTGTCGTTCCTCTATTTTTGACTCAAACTTTGTTATTGCCCCTTTACTCCAATTTGCTCTTAGTCCTGCTATCACGCATCTTATTGCAATCTTTACCCGGGTATGTGTAGGTGCTCAAATCAGCCCGGAAAATACCTTAGCGTTGCCTCGCTAGTCTTTACGCAGACTTATCTTTCAATTGACATCTGGGCTCAACTATGGCTTTTTCCCTCAGTACTAATTATATCTCCGTAGTTTTGCCTCAGACCATCTTATACCTTTCTTTGATGTATCCGAAATATCGCAACCACGTTGTCGTTACTGAATTCTTACTCTTCTTATCAAGTACTCACTTGGCCTCGTCTTAGTATACAAGTGTTCGTAGGTTGCATAACTATTCTTGTACAATTTGTACAAAGTATATTCAATGTTAGACATAGTCTTTCCGTCTCCTGGTTCATTCTACTTTACATAACTCATTCGTACTAAAAACTCGCTCGTCCCATTTTATCATGCTTCTTTCCCTTCCTTTATTCACTCTTTGATTTTCTCATATTCTACCATAGGAGAGATTTCCTATCCTTTCTCCTTTGCTACTAGTATGTCACAATATCATTAGCCAATAACTCCGTTGCCAACATTTTAACCTCTAATCCAGTATGACCTTGCTATCCTTTATAATACCTTTAAGTTACTCGTTACTATTCTCTTGTCGTATTCCTTTTTTTTTTTTATAATCACCCACCTTCTGATGTCATATTATCCAAGGTCTTTACCAATAATTTTCAGCACTGTCCCAAATACCATTTTGACTTCTATTCATTTACTGCTGGCTTTCAAATCTTACTAACTTGTTTCGGCAAGGGATCCCACTTAAAGTTTAGGTATTCACATTAAACGGGTTGCAGTGTCAGTTGATTGCATCTTGCACTTGCATTTCTCTCATCATCCTCACCTTTTGGGTGTACACACATTTTATCTATTTATATTTTACTCTTTGTCCCCATTTCCAATTTTTCAAATTCATATGATTCTTTTCCAATACATTTGGTATCCGCACCATATCCATGTCTTCCTTTATATCATCTATAACTTAGATTACCCATGTCTCAAGCCTTAACACAATCACGAGCGATGAGAACTCTCGATATATAGTACAAAATCTAATCTGATGATTGGTACTCGAGTAATATAATTAATGTAGCAATTTATCCAAAGCCACATTCCATTTATTCCGATCAGCGATTAGCTAGTGCTTATAGTCGTTTCAAATTCTCCATTCGGTAGCACTTATATTCTAATGATAAGCGTCCCAAGCTTTTCTATAACACCATTTTTACCCCCGGATATCATCTGTTTCTTCTGATAAATTCACAATACATCAGTTGTTTCGCAAATCCACAATCCTCGTCCTTTAAGGATTTCACTGTTTCCAAGGTGAAGTCATACACATGCAGTACTCCTTTATGCCTTATGCTCTTTCACCCTTGTTGTATACCCAACGTTAACTTCTAGCTTACTCAAAATCATATCAAATTCATCTTAATAGTGGTCTTGTCTTATCACCTCTCGTCATACTACACCTTAAGTTCGTAGCTATATGTTTCCACTTTTATCTATCTTCATACTCAATTAATTACATCTGTCTTGAATGCTTCCTTTAGTACTCCTTTCATTTCTCTAGTCTATGTCCACCTTTTATTTGGTGCACGAGGAATCTCATGCTACTCCTGTACCCTTCGGAAAACATTATTTCTGCATAACCTCTTTTATCATTCTCAAAACATATTCTGGTCATCCTTATTTGTTCTTATCATTCTAGTCATTTCTGGCACTCATTCTGCCTCGTTGCTCATCTTCCTTTAGGTTGGTCTTTCTGGTCTATACTTGTATTACTCGTTTTCCAAGCTATACATATCATAATACATTGCTACCTCCGTAATCCCACTTGCTTTCTTCTTATCCTCCTCTTTCTATTAACTCTCTTCTCTTCCTGTGCTCGCTTTCACTTTTGTTACCACTTGACTTTTATTCTGAACTTTCCCTACCGAACTTTGTAAGTCTTTCTTGTTCGTTCTACATTTGATTTTCCGTTTCACACTAATCACATCATATTCTTTTCCTTGCTAGGCTTTATTCATTTCTATAGCAATCCTTATAGTATTCACATCACATCCCGTTCGTAATCCATCCCATAACGTAACACTTTTTTAATCTTATTCACGATTCTTACTATGTTTTAATTACACTCATGGACTAAAGCGTACTTAACTTTGTCACCTTTTCGATCAATCTTATCCTTAATGTTTTACAATTTGTCTTATCATATACTCCGATGACTTGTCATAACTCTTTCTTCTCCGTACTTTTCTCTCAATCATACTACTACTTCTTTTAATCGTAAACTCGTCGTAATCTATCCCCACTTATCGATGCTCTCAACATCTCAATAAAATTGTCAAGATTCGCCACCTTTTCTAAATCATCTTTTAGTATCACAAGCCCTTCCGAATCATCCTAGCATTTCATCAACAACATATGAAATACATGATCCTAGACAGCCCACAAGTTTAAGTTTTCCTTCCAAAAATTCCATCTCCAATTAGTTAATTAAGAACTAATAAAATGTTACTATGAAGCATACTCCAACCACCACCAGAAGAAACTAAAATTCGACAAGCATCACAGGACTTCTTAATGCTTGATTCACATAGTTTACCTCCACATTTGTTCTTGGGTCATAAGCGAATTTGTTACACCTTGGAAAATTCCGCGTTATCAAGACTGTGGACGGCTTAGTATGAGCTCAGGGGAGAGCAGAGTTATACAAGGATTATGGATGAAGATTATGTTATCCGAGCATAAGCACATATATATGACATTTGGAGAGTGTATGGAGTAAATCGGTTAACATGATCACTCGATGATAGCCCTCGAAACCATGAGTTAAGGTGGGGCCCACATGTCGGGATTTTGTAAAGAATATATTATAAGTGATACAATTAGTAAATGTAAAGTTGAGCAAGTCCTAATAAGGACCCATAAGCCAAATATGGACATAGTCCCTCCAAAAGGGCGATTTAAGGAAACGTTTTCGGGTGAGTTGACTTGGAGGGGAAAAAACGGCATTATAAGTTTGGAATTTGAAAAACCACCAAGAATAAAAGTTGTAGATAATTGAAATAGCTTTCCAACCATAGGTCCTAGGCCCTCACACGATGTCGGAATCAGGAGTTATGGCCATTTTAAGAGCAAGACCCCAAGCTGCCAAATGGTTCCGCGGGCCTCACATGAATAAGTCGGTGGAACCGACCTAGGGGGGCTATAAATACCCCATCAGCTCGTTTTTTTCAGCATATTAACATTCCAAAGATTCCTATAAGTCTCTCAAAACATCTCCCAAATATTATAGTCCGATAAATCAAGAATTTGACAAGATTACGCCAAACTAGTCCGTGAAAGGCGATTGTTCTTGCTTCTACTTAAGCTTGGTATTGGAAAAGGTTGATGTGGGGATTTTTAAAAT
>NW_026722465.1:0-6946 GCF_029784015.1 Lycium ferocissimum | reverse complement strand
GGCAAACCGAAATGCCTTCTTTTTTGTTCTTGTTTTTCTTGTTTTTCTCCTTCTTTTCTTTGTCTTGAAAGTTCTATGGAATTTGGATGATTAAGTGGTCTTTTATTTATTGACCACATGACTTAATTCCATGGGCTTGGATCTTTTTTATGGGCCATGGCCGAATGGCCTCTATTGGGCTTCATCTTCTCTCTTTTTTTTTTTTTTTTTCCATGGGCCTAATTCGGTTGGCCCCGAGTTGGGCTAGTCCACTGACCTTTCGACCTTAAAACGTCCATATCTCCTTGTACCGATGTCACCTGGGAACCCACGACCTATGGTTGGAAAGCTAATTCAATTATCTACAACTTCTATATCTTGGTATTTTTCCAAATTCCAAACTTATAATACCGTTTTTGCCCCTCGAATCCAGGTCACCCGAAAACGTTTTCTTAAAAATATTCGTTTGGAGGGCTTCCACTTTGATTTGGCCCAAAGGTCCTTCATGAGTTGTGTTTAACTTCACGTATGTGATTCATATAACTTGTCACATGTCTGAAAAAAAAAAATCTCGATGTGCGGGCCCCATCTCAACTTACAAATAATCCAGCGTACAAAAGTACGGGATACGATACTATCGACGAGAGTTTAAATTACGTAGCTACAACATGATTGTCAATTTTGAGGAAGCACATGTCACGCTCATACTCCAAAAATGCGGGGTATAACAATATAACCAGCATTTGTGAATGGCTTGTCAGTGTTGAAGTTTCTCGTGATCGTTTCAAGGTTCAGTGTAAAAAATTACGCCTCCCTCAAGATTTAGCCACACTCAAGATGCGAAGGAATGTTTTCGACGAAGCTAGTGCCCCTGGATTCGATCCTCCCTCATCACTCCTTGAAGTGACGATTGATGCGGAGGCTGCTGAAACGGCCCTCAAAGATATTGATGGTTTTAAAGCTGTCAGGCCGGAAGTAAAAGACTTTAGGACATCCGAGACAGTCGACAATGCCCCATAGGCTTAGCCTTTTTTTTTTCCTTATTACTTTAAACTTTATGGACAATTGTTTTGATTCCTGATTATGTTTTGTCCAGTTATTTTAATCGAAATTTTTACTTAACTTTGGCAATAGATTTGGGTCGATTTACGACTTATCCTATGTCTTGCTGTCTAACTTACTTACGAATGAATATATTTTTTTTGCTATTTAATTTTAATCCGATTATAATTTGCTATGCACAAATTCTTCGGAACTAATTGTGTTGCATCAGCAATAAATCGAGACAACCATGTTGGTAACTTCTCTTGGAAGTTGTTACACTTTTTTCGAAAACAATACCTTCCGAAATAAGCGGGAAAACAAAACATCTCCACTTCTCCATGTTCTGACGCACGTTTTGTCACATTGTGACTTCGAGCACGTGTCATTTTTCGATTGACAAGTTGAAGCGGTGCGAGTTCCCGAAGCGTCACCGTAATGATGACTACCCTCACTATAAAACTTCTCCACCACCTTACTTTCATTATTTTACTCTCAACTTCAAACTTTTACTCTCCAGAAATTCTTCAAAGATCTCCAATTTTCTCCTATCACAACCATCTTTCCGACCACCCTTTTTGCCGGAATTCCTCTCCTGAACTTTTACTATGGCAAAGAATGCTCAGAAAAAAACTCGTGCCACTTCAACTTCGACGAGAAATTCCTCTACTCCTCCTTCTTCTCCGTCAATAGCTGTCGGCGCCGTCGAAGTTCCAAAACCCAAGGCCTTCAACATGCTCCCTTCATCCTTTAACTTTTCCAAAGAATTTTCTGTTAGCACAACAACCACAAAAGGTGATCGAGAAGCGATGGTAGAAGCCTATCCTTCTTCCATTACCTCCGATTTTGAAGACCAGGTCCGAGAGGACTGTGGTAGGGGAAGAGTTCCGTCGGAAGATGACTCCACTACTATTCCCTCATCGAGTTTTGGAAGAATAATCTCCTAAATTATTTTCCTATCGGAAGGGGAATCCATTCTCACTCCCCAACCAGGTTTTTCCAATGTTTATACTAACCCCTTCACTCTCAAATTCGAACCTCTAATTGACCCCATAATTTTGGACTTGTGCCGCACCTACAACGTGTGTTTAGCACAAGTTGGTCCATCAGTGTGGAGGCTGATTGCATGCCTACGTTTTTTAACAACAGAAGCTAAGCTTCCTTTAACTTTGGATCATTTGATCCGTTTGCATACCCCCACAGTTTTTCGTGGTGGTGTAATTCGACTTTTGATGTGGGGGAAAACCCCATTATTTCTAGCCTTGATGAAGATTATGACCGAGGCCGGACGGAACGCTTCTTAGCAGTCCCTACTGTCGATATTATTTCGGCAGACTATATGCCTTTTCCGGAGGCATGGAACTTATCTCGTAAGTAACCTGCCTTGTTTTATCATTTTTTTTTTACTTTTTTTTCTTTGCAGCTATTGCTTGGACGCCCGCGACTATCACGAACCTTCATAAGTGGGTCTAAGCCATTTTGGCTATCTCAACCAAGGCAACACGTTCTTGGAAAGTTATTTCCAAGGACCGATGGAAGGCTACAAATCACTGTTAGTTTGAACCGGAAGAGTGCATTTTTATATTTTTCCTTTTTCCTTTCCTTTTTGACATTATTTTCTTTTTCTTATCAGGTCTTCCGAAGGGATCCTCTATTCCAAGGGTAATGAATGACCCTGAATTGGATCCGAAATCTTCTTCCCTTT
This sequence comes from Lycium ferocissimum, assembly GCF_029784015.1. Taxonomy (NCBI): domain Eukaryota; kingdom Viridiplantae; phylum Streptophyta; class Magnoliopsida; order Solanales; family Solanaceae; genus Lycium; species Lycium ferocissimum. The sequence continues at coordinate 4,221 of NW_026722465.1, read as the reverse complement.
TAATTTCTCAAGCTGCAGTTCTGAAGAAAATGACTGGTAGACCATCTCCTGCATCATCATCCCCTTCGGCTCTAAAGAGGAAGAGAAAATCGAGGACAACTGTTCTCCCCGATACTGCTGCAATAACAGATGATTTTGCCGAAGAAATTAAGGCTCTTCCTACTGAAGTCTTTATGCCACTCACAACACAAGAGCCTGTAGTCGTTGTAGATATTGATGAGGAGGAAATCGAAGATGATCTCCCACCTAAGAGGGTGAGGGCCTCTTCCTGTCAAACACCTGGTCCACCAACTGCTCCAACAGCTATTCCAACTGTCGTTCGGGCAACTGCTCTAATCCCACCAACTAGTCTCGATGACCTTGACCAATATTTTGAGGGAACCGGAGCTACCAGGAACCCGGAGCCTTTTGTGAGAGCCTTAGGGTTTGAACATTTTCCAATTCCTTAAGCCAAGGTTTCGTCTTCAAGAGCGCCAAGGAATCACACCTCTTCTCGTGCCAACCCGGTGAATGTTTTTTCGGCTTCAAGTGCTGAACCGACCCGACGTAGAACAGTAACTATTTTCCTCTTTGAAGATATAATTTTTCTGGGTCGTTCGATTGGAGTCGCTAGTTATTTAAAACCTTTGCTATCGGAATCTGACAAGGAGAAGATGAATGGAGTCTCCTGGAAGTTTTTAGTCAACGAAGGAATGCATGCGTCAAACCAGGTAAGTTTTTAAATTTCCTCAATTTACTTCTGTGTATTTCTTTAATTATCTTCTTAATCAATTCGTCCCTTTTTTCTCAGGCATCCATTTTGACTGAGGAAGGCTTTCGCCTTTGGCTCAAAGAAAATGATGATTTGAAGGCTCATCTGGATGCCCAAGAGAGGGAAATTCTTCATCTGAGGAAGGAGCTTGAGTGAAGAGACAATCAATCTATAGGGGAGCTTCCCTCAGTAAAAGCAGAATTGATAAAGTTCAAGAATGATTACTCCCGAGCTATGGAGGATCTTGAACGAGTTCAAGATGAAAAAACCACTTTGGAAAAAGCGGCTAATCAACTTTTCAAAGACCTCCAGGATCTCCGAAATGAACTTGATTTCAAAGAGGAGGTCCTGCATTTTAAGGAAAATGATGAAGCCTTTCTCTCTGGATGGGTCCAAGTGCCTTTTATTTTGATGATTGTCAAACTATTTCAGAACCAGATAGAGACCTGGTCTGTAACCTACTCTCTGTGCACCTTGCACGTCGGTTAGAAACATTGTAAGCCGAGCCACTTCCGCACACAAGTACAACTGTGAGTTGGCCCATGCTTTAGGTCAAAGTGAATGAGTGGTCTCTATCCATCCCACATGCTCCCACTATATATACAATATGATGGCAACATATTGAGTAGACTTGAAAACCTAATCAAAATTGAGCAAATCCTTGCCATCACAAGTTCTCAAGTTCTCTCAAGAACAAGTCACTTGCAAAACTGAAGAACCCGATCCAGACATAGATTTAGTCTAAAGTTCTTTATGTTGTTGTAAGTCTTTGTTCGTGTCATGCCACTTACTCGGTGTCGTGACTGGCACCCGAAGCCAAACTACGGCCGAGCGAACCACTCTAAATCTGAAACTCTGGGGGAGTGAATCCCAGCTTAAACCAATAAGGCCTATTTGCACACAGACAATACCCACAAACCGTAATATGAATATATATATATATATATATATATATATATATATATATATATATATATATATATATATATATATATATATATATATATATATATATGCGACTATCTAGTCCGAGCCCAGGCACACACACCCAAAACATATCTTTGCTATGATCGTACAAAGCCAACGGATCCAAACAGGTATATACAAGCTGACGAGGATGTCACACGGACACACTATTTACATGACTCGTCTACAAGCCTTTAGAGAATGTGCGACTGTGCCATACAATCTGTAATTAAAAAGGAGAGACTCCAAAGATCTGGCAACTCCAAACAAAAAGGGAGCTCACCAACAGCTAATATCCGATCACATCTCTTTGGGGTCTATCGGTGCGTCGATGCAGCCAGGGAATGAATGCAGCGCCCCCAGACAAAGGGACGTCAGTACGAATAATGTACTGAGTACGTAAGGCAAGGTAACAGCTGAAATGAAGTAACAAGCTACACTCTGAATATTTCAAGAAAGCATCTGGAGGTACTCTACCTAGGTTGCCTTTCATCTGAGGCAAGATAACATAACTCTATAGATATAAATCCATGACCTGAGGGTCAGGCATAGATAACTCCATAACTCATAGGCCAGGTATAATCAACTCCATGACCCGTAGGTCAGGTATGCGCAACTTCGTGACCCGTCGGTCTGGCAACATCTCCATGACCCGTAGGCCAGGCGTATACAAATATATAACGATAATTCGAAAGCAAAATAATATCCTATAAGCAACATATATACAAATTATAACTCCTGACATTCAATCATCTTATATAACTCAACTATTCTTGTACTCGATCTTAACTAGAGAGGAGTACTACAATCGGGTTATGGTAACCCAAATATAATCTTCGCGAATAGCACATCTTTGTGCGAATAGTCAAAGATGTCTCAGTAGTAGGAATCATGCCAATGAAAAGAAAGAATAGCCTTAACATACCTTTCCGGTCGCCTTAACTTTAACTACTTAACGCTTGTCCTCCCAAGTTCGTAAATCTACATTCAAGAAAATTTATACTATTGTTAGGCTTATCGTCATATGCTTGTCTTAAGTCCTCAAATTAATCCCTTTTTAAAATCTGCCGAAATTCGGGCAGCATCTCCCCTGTTTATATCCCTAGCCCGAAATCACAATACCAACAAAACAACAACAATAGCAACACTAATATCAACAACATCCTCATAAACACCAATATACTCCATAAAACATCCCACACGATGTTTTTCCCAATTTTTCAACCAACCATAACAATATCCACAATACCATAATCAAGAATTATATTCAATTTAAACTCAAATTAATCCAAAGTCTCCTTTCAAATTCATCCCATAGTCATCATCTTTATTTCAATACTTTGTGACTTCTCCATTTTGATTCTTTTCCTTTTCAAGAGTTATTAAACCTTTAAACCAACTCAATCATATAGATAAGATGGGGGGCGTACCTTATAATGGAAGAATTTCACCTCACTCAACTTCTCCCAAGCTCATGCATCACAACATTGAAGAGAAGCAAGAATAATCATCTTCCATAGATTTTCTTAAGGTTTTGATGTTTGATCTTCTTTTTCAATGGTATGGAAGGTTGTGTAATGTTGTAGAACCTTCAAGAATTCTCAATAACTCTCTTATAATGGAGAGATGAGTGTGGAAGGCTCTAGAGAAGTGTGGAGATAAGAAATAGTGAGAAATTAGGTGATTTGGATGACTTAAAAGGGTATATATAGTGGCCCAATTCGGGTTGGGCTGGTGGGCCGAAATTAGTGGACTTTTTAAGAGGTTTCTAGAATTTCGCGTAGGTTCGCGGGCTTTTGGCAGTCCATTTCAAAATGCCCATAACTCCTTACTCCAATGTCGTATCGACAAACAGTTTATTGCGTTGAAAAATAGACTCGACGAACTTCATTTTAGGCTTTTGAAACACCTCAAAACTCCTGATATACCCAGAGATATGCCTCTCTGAAGTTGACCCAAAATTTCTATCCAAAATTTTGCCAAATTTTCCCAAATTTTAGACAAACTTATTTTCTTTGATTTTCTTGATCCCGGAACCTTTAGACACTTTCTTAACACTTGTTAAGGGTATTCCTTAACCTTATAAGGGTTCCATGACCTCTCCGAGCTTACCTTAGTTTACTTATAATGCAAACGACGCAAAAAAATTTTGAGGTGTAACAGTTCGTTTGTGCTTTGATAGTTCCAAGTGCATTCGAGTTTTGATGATTGTCAAACTGTATCAAAATCATATAAGAGACCTGGTCTATAATCTGCTCTCTGTGCACCTTGCCTTATTGCGAGAAACGGTATAAAGCCGATTTCTAACACAAGTACAAGCTTGTGAGTTGGCCATGCTTTAGGTTAAAATTGAAGAGTAGTCTCTTTTCATCCCACATGCTCCCACTATATATACAACATATTTGTCAGACTTGAAAACCTAATCTAAAATAGTGCAAATCTGCCGACACAAGTTCTCAAGATCTCTAAAAAACAAAGTCACCTATAAGTTGATGAACCCGATC
>NW_026722464.1:0-16487 GCF_029784015.1 Lycium ferocissimum | reverse complement strand
GGAAAGGGTTTGGGGGGAATACATGGGGTTCTTTCCCGGGGGCCGGGGGGGTGTCTCCTTTTTGGTATCGTGCCACAAACCCAAATGATAAATATACCCTTTTTGGGATCATTTTTTGGGCCCTTAAGATACGAAATAAATTTACCCCGGCGACGCGGATTATTTCCCGCCCCCCAACCGGTTCCCCGGGGAAACCGAAAACGAACTCCCTTTTTGGGGCAACCAACATTAGCATAACGGGGGCAACAACCCTCCCCATAAAAACCCAAAAATTTTGGTATATCAAATTTTTCCCCCGGATGGGCCTTTGGTCCCCCCCATCACATATAATCAGGGAAAAAATTTTTTATACAATTCCCGGTATAAGAGAATCCCCAAACCCGGTGTGGGCTCTTTAAAGGGTTAAAGGGTTCAGAAATTATTCCAATTTTTTTAAAGGAAAAAAGGGGGAGATATAGATAAGGAGAAGGGGGTAAATTAAAACATAAGGGAGAGAAAACCGGGGTTGTCCAAATTGAAATTTGGCAAAGCCTCCCCCCCCGCGGGGGGCCCCAACCATATAGGGGCCCGGGGACGGGGGGACCAAACCCCCGCCAGGGCCCCGGGCGGCCCCGGGGGGGGCGCACCCGCCCAAAAGGGGACGGGGACCGAAGGAGTAAAAGGGATGAACTCCGGGGGCGACCCCGTTAGGGGTACCTCCCAACCGCCCGCCCGGCCCAACGCCATAATATGGCCCCGGCGCCAAAAAGAAAAAGGGGCCAAAGGTTGGCCCCCCCGGGAGTGATCTCCCCCTTAAACAAGGGGGGAGGGTTTTTTCCGGGGGGAAACCCTTTCCTCATACCCGTGGCCCCCAACGGAACTCTTTCCCAGGGCCCAACCCCGTGGGGCGACAAAGCCCCCGGCCGGCCCCCGTCGATCCCCAACACCCCAAAAGGGCCATGCCAAGGAAAATTAAGGGTAATAACCCCAAATATTTTAAAAAAACCGGGGGGTTTCCCTTTTTTCCCTAAACCAAAATTTACTCCTTAAAAAAATACAAAGGAACCCCGGGGCCTTTTATTATATAAACACATACATAGGGGGCGCGGGGGGTCCCCGCGGAATTTTCCCCCCGGGACATATATCACTACACATCCTTTAGGGAACGGAACCATAACCCACACTTTATGTCTGGGCCCTATAAAAACAACAAACAACACGTATGGGGGGCCCCGCCGTCCCCGATCAAATATAATAAACGGGTAAAAAATTTGGCCAAAAACCGGGCTGGGGGACAAGGGAGCTCTTCAAAATAAAAACGGGGACCCTAAGTGGGGGCTCACCCGAACGATTCCCCCCGCGGCAAAACCCCCCCCCGAAAAAAAGGGGTGGGACAAAATTTCCCCAAGTATGTAAACGGCCAAAAAACCAATTATACAAAAAAAAGAGGACGGAAAAGTAGTACGGTTTAATTTTCAAAAAAACTTCCCTTAACATAAAACGGGGCCCCAAAATAGTTTTCAGTTCATAATTAAAAAAACCATCGTGAACAAATGCTACTAACATCCCCCGGCCCCATAGGGGGGAGGGCAAAGAAAATCTCTGTGGGGCCGTAACGTCCCCCGGCCCCCGGGAGGGACGCGGGAAAGGAATAAAACAATCCCGGCCCGGGCCGCCCCCCCGGTCATCACATCTCATCATACCCCCGGCAAAACATTTTAAAATCCCCCGCCCCCAGGAGGGCGGGGTAAATTTGGCGGGGGAACCGCACAAACACCCCCGGCCCCGGACGCAGGAAAGATGTCATAATAGCCCCAACGAAAAGGGAGTAGTGAGATAACCATATGCATGTAAAAAAATCGGAAACAAATTATTTTTAAAAAACTCAAGGACAATTACTTTGGGGGGTCCCCCCGGAAAATGTAAAAAAAATTTTCGAGTTAATAAAAATTTGTATACAAAAGTTACGTTTTTGGGGAGTCCCCTTTTACGGGGTCAACTACATCCAAATTGTGTAATTTTTAAAGGGGGAAAATAAAAACAATCATCGTACCCCTATTTAAAAAAATAATTAATTTTAAGTCAACATAAAAAAAATCTCGGGAACTGGGGCCCTTTCCCCGGGTTAAAATGGGGGGTACACATTTACGGTATAATACGTCTCTGGCATTACTTATGGGGGTTTTTTGGGGGTAATCGGATCCTATTCATCCCAATTTCAAGCACTTGGACAATTTTTTTAACTATACATAAGCATTTATTTCCCAACCCAAAACCAATAATAGTAACCATTTTCAATCTCGGATTTTTTAGAATTAGGAAAGTCCCCGGGGCCCCAATTTTAACCTACAGTCTAAGACATGCCAAAGAAAGAAGGGGTAAGCCTCACATACCTTTTTCCCGACTTTCCCCAAAACTCAATTCTCTTTTTGAAAACCTATAAATGGCCAAGTTTACCATAAAACCAAAGGCTTTTCCCTTTCATTTTAACCCAGCTTTTTTGTCTAAAAAAATTTTTAAAGGACCCCCATTATAAATATGGCCCCGAAAATTTTAAACCCTCCTCAAATCCCAAACAACACCCAAACCAATAACATTAATCCACAACAAGAATCGCAATTTAACACAAATAGTCTTCCTTTTTCATAAAGTGACAACTTCCCCCCAAATTTCGTTTATAATTCAATATCCATATTTCCATATTCATTCACCCCAACATCATCCCAACATCATTTAAAGGCATTTCATATAATTTAACTTTTTTGGGAAAATACATAAATTTTTTCCATAAACCTAACTCGTTCAAAACTTCCTTTTTTTTTAACAAACATATTTAACACTTTTTTTCCTTCCTCAAATTCATCAACAACCATCAAAATTTTGGGAACCTAAAAAATTTCTTTTTCTCAAAATTTGTCAAAGATTACACAAAACCAAAAAGTTTATTTCTTTTTCCAAACTTACGTCTTTTTCCCCATTTACATGAAAGGGAAATCACTACAACTCAACTAACATACCAAATAACATTAATTCATTGCCATTTTCCCACACACTATACTACAGGGAAACTACTATTTTCCCAAACCAAAATTTTATTTCAACTTCCTTTTCAATGTGAATTCCTCCATAAACACAACTAGAATTCAACAAAATTTTTTAACTCACCATAATTATACAACAAAATACACACACGGCCATATGCCTTAACACTACCATGCAAACTTCCATATTACCATTTTTCTACTCTTTACATGCACCACAACACAAACTAACCTTCAAAAACAAAATTTAAAGGAGATGAATTTTTACCTTGTTCTTCAAACTTTTCACTCCCCCAAAGGTTACTAAAACGACAAAACTAAGGGTTATTTTCCCGAAAAATTGCACCACGTTGTGAAGGGACCTTGAATTGGTATAAATACCACGAAAAAAATTTTTAGAGGCAATATTTTTGTGGTATTTTTCGGGCCCAAAACCCAAAATTGGCTTCTTTTTTTTTTTTTTTTTTGTTTTTTTTTTTGATCTTGTTTATCTCCACTTGTTTCTTGAACTTTCTCAATTTATGAAAATTTAAACACATGGAAAATTTGCTAAAATATTGGGTGGGCTTGGCCTGGGGGCCACCCCTAACATTGGGCCTAAATTTTTCAAGTGAATTATTTTGGCCCAAAGACTTGAAATCCATGTTTTTTAAATTCCCCCCAAAAAAATTTTCAAAAATTTCCCAAAAATTTCCCTTAGGCCCCCTCGGCGCCCTTTCCCCCTATTTTTTCCCTGAACAACTCGTGAAATAAAAATCAATCATTACCTTATTTCTTACAAACCCAAAAAAATTTCCAATTTTCCAAAATTAAAACAATTTTCTAAAAAAGGAAAATTTCCTCCAAAGCTTCCTTAGCATTTCCAAGTCATTAAAATCACACACAATTTAAGCCCCTTTTAAAAAAATCGAAAGTCTCTCGGGGTAGCCTTGCCCCCAACTTCTCATAACCCCACAAAATTGTCCCCTTGTTCAAAATAAGGGATAAAAACATCCTTTCCCCCCAGGGAAAATTGTCCTCGAAGTTCAACTAATTTATGGGTCGAGGGGAGGTCTTCCTTTATTGACACAACATACGATCTCACTTGCCACCTATCACTATTCCCCCTTTTTGATTGAACTTAAAAACTCTTATCCAATTAGACCCTTTCTTTTCGATTGGGCGGGCCGTACTCCCCTGGGAGGTCATACACGGGGGATTCCCCCCCTATACCATACCACGCTTAACGCCGGACCTTTCTCACAAAAATTCCCCCCCCAAAACCCACTCCCAACCCCCTCTAATGCCCGGGAAAGCTCTTCCCTTTTCCACCCTTCTTTATTCCTCCGGGCCCATACCACCCTCCCCCAAATTTCCACCTTTTGGGGTTTTTCTGGGGCGCTTTTGACTATTCTAGCTTTTTATTGTTCTTTTTGACCCCAGTTGTGAAACTTGGGAAAACTTGGGGGGGGGCACCCATCCAAACCCCCCCTCTTAAAACGCTTAACTTCGGAATCTCGATGAAATAAAATATCAAAGCCCAATATAATCCCTTCGGGACCACGGATCTTGTCACGTAATTGGGGGCCCTGGTGTCGACGGGCCGGGCGCTCCCAAAACAATTACCATTTTGCCCTCTCTCGATTTTACCAATTAAAACCCCTGGCCTTCCCCTTTCCTTATAAAAAAGGAATAACAATGGACACGCCTTAATTACCGTTGTTTATAAATTTTCCCCATTACTAACCCCCGGGGTTTTCCCTCCAACCCCCATTACGCACAATTATATCCCCCAAACACACTATATAAAAAAAATAAATTCTAGTGAGGATTTATGTCCTGCCCCACCGGCAATGCCTCCCCCTCATGTCCCAAGGGGAAAACGGTTTGAGGGACCGGGGACCCGGGGGGTCCCCCGCGACCCCCCACCCGGCCCGGGGGGGGGCCCTTTTCCGCCCCCTGGGGGGGCATAGGCTGGGGAGGAACCCAACCCATCGACCCGAAAGGGGGGGCCCCAAACCCCCCGAACCTCTCGAGCGGGCAATCCCTCTTATGGCCGTAACCGGGCCCCTGAAAAACAAAACCCGGGCGACGGCCCCCCCAAAGGCGTCGGCCGCACTTGGGGCCCCCGGGGGATGGGGGGCCCGTCCGCCGGGAAACCCCTTCCCCCGGGCCCCGAAGCTCGGAGCTCGAACCGGCTCCCCTCCCCCCCGTCGAAAACCCCCCGCCCAAATCGGGGGGGACCGCGGGCCGGGGGGGAATATCCCGGGGACTCTCTTGGGGCCCCCTCCCCCCCCGTGAATCCCCAATCCCCCCCGGGGCCCGTCTTTTTGGGTGGCGCCTTTACCCCCCGGCCCGGGGCGTCCCCCGTCCCTCCTCCTGCCCGGGCGTCGCCCTCCGGCGAAAGTCCCCGCCCGGGGAGAAGCCATCGAAGCAAAGCCAAACAAAATCATCCAAACCCCCGACATCCGGTGTACTTTTATCGGTCATTCCCTACAAAGGGACGTATCCGGGTGGGGGGTCGAACTCCAAATGCATTCCAGCTCCTCCACCCTTTTTCTCAAAAGTTAAAACCCCCGTGAATCCCCCGGGGTCAATTTCCGGGGGAGAAAATGGCGAGAAAAGCCTCCACGAACTCATCCCCCGGGGGAAGCCTCCAACCCCCGGGGTGGGTCCCAAAACTCCCTTGGCCCCCCCCAAAATCGTGGGCCCCACCGCGCGAACCCCCAGACTTGGGATCGGGGACTCGCCCGGCGTGCGCCGCATCTTCCGATTGAACTCCCCCGGTCCCCAAACCTTTCCCGGAACTCGGCGGATTACATGTCGGGAAAAAATCGAGCCCTCCCCGGCCCGCGTCCCCAAAAAAAAACATCTCCCCTCCCCTCTCCCGGGCCCCCGTCCTCCCCTTTTCCCAAACTAGTCCCCCGGGTTGAACGGCCCTCCTGGGGGCCCCCGTCCCCCGCCCCCCCCGAGGAGGGCCGGGGGTCGGGGACCCCGAACCCCCGGGGGGGGGCGGGGGGGCCCCCTCCGTGCCCCCAGCCCCGGGGCCGGCGTGCTCCTGGACGAGGGGAGGTGGGGAACTAGCCGGCCGGGGGAAACCCCGCCCGGGGGGCCCGGGGGGGAGTAACTCTTCCCGGGGGCCCCCCGGGGGCTCTCCCCCCCTGGGTAGCCCTTGCCCCCGGGCCCCCGCCTTTCTCGGGGGCATGTTTTTAAAAATTTTGATTATTAGAAGAAAATTTATCCCCAATTAACCCCCCTCACGCCGATCAAGATCGAAAGAAAACCAAAATCCCAAAGTCTGTGGTTCCCCTTTATAGAGGGTGCACAACACCCGGTAAACGGGCTCACTAGGGCACCTGCGGACATTCCAGGAGGGCCGCTCGTACCACTTTTTTCACGACCCAACCCCCCGGGGCCCCATAGCGCCCGGGAACCCGGGGACCCCTCGTGCCCACCGGACGTTTTGTTAACGAAAATCAATAAGGTAATAACTCAAATATTTTATAAAAAAACCGGGCGGAAATTTCCTCTTGTTTTTTCCCACCAACCAAAAATTGCACCTCGAAAAACCGGGGGAAAATGTCACGACCCAACCCCCCTTGGGCCCAGCCCGGTGCCCCACCCGGCCCCAAACGGCCCGGGGAATCAAATCTTCAATAATGCCACGCGTTGATTTTTACATACATTTAACCAAAAAGGGAAAAGGGGGAAAATTACACAAAAAAAACCCCCAAGCGGGCGCCGGGGTCAAAACATCATATCCAAACTTTAGCGGGAAAGTTCGCCCCCAAAACCCACCACGCAAACAAAAATACGGGGCCCCCAGGGTGAAACCGGGGTCATATGCACAAACCCAGATCCCCCCTCAAAGGGGGCCGGGGCCCCGACCCACAAACCGGGCTACAGCCCCCTCAAACTAACAAAAAATACGAACATTGACCGGGTTTTGGGCCTCCGCCGAGCTGCGGAGCTGAGGCCCGGGCACCGACCCGTGGGGCGGCGGTGGGGCTGGCTTCTCATGGCTGCATCATTGGGTCGGCCCAGCAGCTCTCGACGGATGGGGTGGCGTAACTAGCCAACCGGGGGTACAATCTCCGCCACCAGGGAAAGCGTGGCCCTAGGGTCCCTCTCCGGGGCCCTATCGGTCTCTCCCGCTTACGTTGACCTGCCTTTCTCAAACTCCGTCGCCTTTCCTGAGGCATCGCTCGAAAACATAAGAATTTTGTCGAAAGAAATCTTCCTTAATAACACGCTCTATCGCACGATCTAAGATCGAAGAAAAGACAAGATCCTAAATGTCCCGTAGCCCCCTATTTGTAGATGTGGTGCAAATACACCGATAAACAAGGCTCTACTAGACACGGCTCGGTTGCATTATTCCGAGGATCGACCGGCTTCCGATACCACTTTTGTCAGCCACCCAACCCCGTGGCCGCGATTGTCCGAACCGGGCACCCGTACGCATCAAAAGCCAAAATCGTAACTCAAATATTTTAGAAAATTCAGACAGAGTTTCCCCTGTTTTTCTTGCTAACCAAACTTTCATTCAATTTGGTAAATACTCAAAGAAAGGCCACACACTACCATCATATTATATAAACACATATATAAGCGAACACCAAGAAGGCCGGCCAGGCAGATAATCATCGTACATATATCACATACACTTGCCGTACGTACGGAACCATAACCCACGTTTTATGTCTACAGCTCTAAACACAAAAACAAAACATACGAATATATATGACGATTGTGGCCCCGCCGTACTCCCCGAACCAATATACATGAACGTAGCAAAAGATGTACTCAAAAATTCGGGATCCTGACGAGGGAGCTCTTCAAAATAGCCGAACAGGACCCTAAGCCGGCGGCTCACCCGAACATATATCCGCACCGCGCGGTATGAACGCACCGAAGATGTGGGCCGCACGAAATAGGTATGTAAAAGCAAGAGACACAAAAGAAATAGAACCGTAACCAATCTAGGATCAGATTGAATTAAGCATGAGTCGTGAGAACCGTAACTCACCCGAGAAACATGTATCATGTATACCCACATCATATCATCAAATCAAAGATGCACATTTAACGACCCGGCCCTCCAAGAAGGGACTCGGTAAATAAATCGTATAAACATCATGTACGGTAATCATATAATCGTATGCATATGCCGTACCCGGCCCTCCAAAGGAGGGACTTGGGTAGGCAACCGTGGTATGTATAAATAGCGTATCCGGCCCTTGATGAGGGACTCGGTGAACAATGCAATAGTCTCAGGCACGAATACATACCCGGCCCGGACCTATGGGAAGATATAACGACGTATGCACGAGCAGTAGTGAGAGGTCATATGCATATAACAAGTAAATAAATCCGCATTCTTTTCCAAAACTCAAGGACAAAACTATATTCCCCGTCATGTTAAAGTGCACAAATGCATTTCAAAGTTGACCGTAATCATTAATAAGTAAAAAAGTTATGAACTTCCGCGATCATTTTTACGTATCAAAACATATCGTACAACTTATGGAACAATCAAAACAACCATCGTAGTAATCAGAAGTACAGCTAAAGCTTTGAAGTTCCGCTAAATTATGCCAAGAAAGGTTTCATACAAAAAATCTCGGACGCGTGGCCCCACCTCGGGTCAGATGTAGCGGCATACAAAATTTACGTATAATACGCTTCATGACATTACTTGGCGTAGGGTCTTAGTAATCGGATCCTATTCATGCAAGTTCTAGCGTTCGACAATTCTTTTGACTATACATAAGCATTTGCTTCAATCCTACCGAGTGAATAGTAACCATTTTCAATCTCAGATTTCTAGAATTAGGAAAGTCCCCGAGGCGCGAAATCAAGCCTACACGTTCACGACAGCATGCCAAAGAAAGAAGCGGCAAGCCTTACATACCTTGCGGACGTCTTACGCTCGCTTTATCTCCAATCCCGTTTCGTCAAAAATCTGCAATTGGTCACCTTTTACCAGCTACTATTCATGAGAATTACCGCTTCAATCTTAGGTTCACGTTTGGCTACCGAAATTTCGGCGTCATTTCCCCCTATGTATAACATCCCCGAGAATCATCTTCATGCTCAAATATCAACAACAACAACCAACCAACATCACAATCAACTCAAACAACACCAATAATCGCCATAAAACACACAATAACACCTATAGTCTTTCTTTCCACATAATATCACAACTTCTACTCCAACTTCACACTTCCAACTATCAACACTTTCATATTCATGCATTAACTCAAAGCCATTCAAATCATATACAAGAACACTTTAAGCAATTTATACAATTTTTCAAATAATCCAAACGTTATTCCATTGCACCCAAAATGGCCCTCCAACCCGAAACAACATCAATTATACTCTTACTTCCAAATTCATGATTTACATCATTAATCCACATACTAACAAAGAATATTCATAGATGCAAAATTACATAAAAAATCCACATACATTCCCCAAACTGCTATGCCACAACCAATACAACATCATTCTAAGTCATCAAACTTGCATTTCTTCTTATAACATCCGTAATGACGACAACGAAACCGCCAACGACAATTTGTTCATTCAAGACCACACAAAAGGCCATTCGGCCAACACTCAAATATTTACACAAAAATAGTTTGCACTCTTTTTCTTCACTCCACAACAATCAAAACATGCTAACTACCACTAATACGTGACTTATACTACAACACACATATGGCCACATCCACTATACACGGCCAACTACTATATTCCAACTTCAACCCATTTTTATTTCAACTTCCTTTTCAACGTGAATTCCTCCATAAACACAACTAAAATACAACAAAATTTCAACTCACTATGAACATACAACATGTACACATGCACGGCCATGTACCCTTCAACACACCCACTTTGCAAACTTCCCTATTTACATATTTTCTACTCATTTACATGCACCACAACACAAACTAACCTTCAAAACATAATTAGAGGAGATGAATTCTTACCTTGTTCTTCAAACTTCTTCACCCCACCAAGTCACTCAAACGACGAAACTAGCGGGTTATCTTCAGAAATAATGGCACCACGTTGTAGAGGAACCTTGAATTGGTATAAATACCACAAGAGAATAATTTTTAAGGCAAGATTTTTGGTGGTGAAATTTCTATGGCCAAACCCGAAGTGGCTGCTCTTCTTTCTCTCTTCTTTTTCTTTTTTTTTTTGCTTTGTTCTTTCTCCTTGCTTCTTGAAAATTCTAAGGGATAAAGGCCAATATATAATTTAGCACATGGAAATTATTTACTAAACTTCGTGACTGGGGCCTCCATGGGCTGCCACCCCATGAATGTCGGGCCTCAATTTTTTCTTTCTTAATCTTATCTAATGACTTATAGTCCATGTTTGCAATTCCAGATAAATTTCCAAAATTCCAAAATTGCCCTTAGGCCTCCTTCCACTTTTCCACATTCAAACTTCCGTAACCGGCATACACATACTAAAAGAAAATCCAAATATGGCCTCCTTTCTCATAAGTCAAAGTTATTTCAAATTTTCCGAATATGCAAAAATGCCGGATATAACAATATATACATGCGAGCCGACAAGGCTGCCACGGCGAATAGGTTCGCCCAAAACATATAACATACGAACACACTTGACAGTAGGCACACATAACCCACATATATGTCCACGAGCCCTAAACAAACCAACAATCATATGACGGACGGGGCCCCGCCGTACCCCCCGAACACACACACACATATGCAACGAACGAGTATATACCAAGATGTAGGCTCCGGATAAAGGGGAGCACTCCAACACAGCCGGATAAGTCTCCTAAATCGGCGGATCGCCAAACTGGCCGTACGTCCCACTGCGCGGGCATGAAACGCAAGAAAGACAGTGATGCGATTAATATGTACCGAGTACAAACGTAAAGTACGATAAGTAAATGCGAGTCACGCTCCGAAATGGGGAGTACCGAAAAAGTAAGTACATTTCCAAAATGCCAAATGTTTATTTTCAAAATAGAAAGCATGCAAAAGTACACGAAAAATATGGTCGCTTTATCGATGGCGCCATAACACAAGATAACACCGTAGGTTTCAAATCTCCGTACAACCCCGAACGCAACACATCATCACAACACATCATAAGCCATTTTCACAGCATAACTCCATAAAACGGAACCCGGCCACTATGGCGAGGTCTCGGAACCGTAACACGGCATAACACGAATATATCATAGTGCGCACGACAACAAACCGGCCGGAACCGGCGAAACGACGTACCAACAAATGCGTGCACGAGCCTGAGCGTGAGTGACCATATGCATAAAATCGTTATCATAGGTTCAAAAAGTAAGTAAAATGACCATACTTGGGAATCGGGAAAACGTCATACCAAACTCTTTCAAACGTCATCGAAATGCACAAAGGAAGGTCATGGGGACCCACGGACAGTGTCGACCCGAGCCGGGCTCGCCTATGAAAAACATACTCATCACACGCTATACAACCTCCCACAACGATATCGAGGCAATCCGAGCCCTTAGTCGAAAGTTACGCCGTTAAGTAGTTTCAACATCGTTTAAGAATAAAACTCTTTTTGAAGACCAACTTTTATGCAATTTTAAGAGAGAAGAACGCAACCCTGGACATGCTCGGATTATGAGAATAGAATTCCCTCGAGGTTCGTGTCGTAGCCTATACACAACTAAGACATGCCAAAAGAAAGAAGAGTTAAGCTTTACATACCTCGCTCGCACACAACGCTAATCCAAATCAAATCTATATCTCGAATTCTCCAAGATCTACATAACATCAAAAAATACCAAATACAACCAAGCATTTAGAAGTTCATTTCAACTAACACATAATCCTACGGAAATTTGGGCAAGACTTCCTTTATAAATGGACCAACCCCGAGAATTCAACTCGGCCAAATTCAACAACACAACAACACCAACAATCATTCCAATAATATCCATAATCAATTCAAACATATTCGAACACTAAAGTTTCTTCTCCACACATTCCAACAACATTCCAATTATGCTTAGCACGACTACATACATACAAACCAACATGTAATCAAACTAACGCATATTCAATTATCCATCCAAAACCATTCAAACAATATTCAAGAACTCTTTAAACAATTCACACAATTTCCAACAACCCAACCAATACTCCATTCCACCCGAAATGGTCCCCAAAACCCGAGAACCTCAACTCTAACACATTCCTTGATTTCAAACATGATTTACTCCAACAATCTATACTCTAACCATGCCATTTCCATAAACATAAAAATTACACTAAATGCACCAAACCTTCCAAAATCAGCCCATAACACTTACAATACCAATTTGAATCATTAAACTCTTATTTTCAACATAGAATCCACATAACATTAACAACTAAAATTCCAAGAAAACTAATTCATTTCTTGACATACAAGGGGGCCATATTCGGCCAACACACTTACATACATACCTCATGATTTTCATTCCTTTCAACACTCTACAATAACCAAACATGCTACATAAAACTTAGTTCATCACTTTTAACATAATACACACGCACGGCCAACTACCATGTACACGGCCTAACTTCAACTACAAAGTCTCCATGAATTTCATCCATAACAACATACAACAACACACATAAACCTTCCATAACTCATAAAACAAGATTAGAATTTACCTTTCTTCACAACCTCAACTTGTCCAAAGTTGGCCAAGGATGAAAACGAACAATCCAACGCTAGAAACAAAAACTCCACGTTATCAAGAACCTTCCAATTAGTAGATTTGCTTGAAGGAATAATTTTTTTGATGGCTAAATCTTGGACTCAATTTTTGTTGCTCTTGGCCGAACCTCTCCTTTCTCCTCTCCAAGTTTCTTGATTTTTCTTAAGTCTTGAAATGATGATATAAATCCCTCTAAGTAATCTATTATCTTTCATATAATAGCCAACCGTGGGACATGGCCCTCCACTTAAAGGTGGCCGGCCACATGGCCATGTTTTACTCCTCCATTTTTTTCAATAATTGGCCATTTTCCAATATTCCATCTTTGGTCCCAATTTTTTTCCTAAATGATCCATGTCAATAACATCATACATACCTAGGTCTTATGACAAAATCGAAGGTCACGCGTCCCGACTTCGCACCCGGAATGAACGGTCCCGACCCTAACTTATCATAGTTAACCCGAATCGTCCCGTCGTTCAAAATACGGGATGTAACAATTTACAAGCATTCCCGCTCTCACCTTGAAGGAACTAACATTATAAGGTGAGTGTACACAATGAACAACATCAAAGGATCGTAATTAGGATCATTAGCTTCATAGAAATACCATATCAGCGAACTTTATAATCTTTAGACTTAGGCTCATCATTATCATTATCATACTCGTAACGCGTCTCTTTTTGTTAACTCATGGAAGCTCTTTACAGAACATAACCTCATAATTTTCCGGAAATGTAAGAAGGTCAGAAGAGAGGGGAATTCATGCCATAGGAATCATGCCTTAGAAGGAAGGGGATAGCCTTACATACCTTTTCGTTTAGCCTATCGCTTGAACGTTCCCCTCCAATATTCACATTTCTACCTTCAAAAGAGTTCGTACTAATATTAGATAATCGATAACATAAGCATGCTTGAACTAAAGCTAGAGAAAATTGGGCAGTGTCTCCTTTATTTATACAACTTTCTCCACATCGTATAACAACTCCAAAACATCAATAATAACATTTATCATATCATAATCAACAATATTTATCAACCACACATTATTCAATTCACCTACTTCCATTTCAAGGGCCTCCACAACCATGGTCATCATATAACATTACCTTCGTCCTCATATAATGCTTCTTCCATACTCTTAATATCATTTATCACATGACTATACTAGTAGCATATGAAGAATCATGATTCATACTAAGCTACTACTCAACAATGTCACTATTCTTATATTTGTAACCCATTTTCTATTTCCTTCCACAATCCAAGTCTTTCAACCCCTCAATACTTTAAATAATATGAATTGATCATAAAACTTACCTTTTATTGAGTAGGAATGGGTTTTGGATAGAAATACTCCACTTGGAGAAAAACCCTAGCTTCAATCCAAGTGATTTCTTGACTCCAAGCAACCATCAATAGCTTCCTTACACTTGTTTTCCTTGGTTTGATGAAGTTGATCCTTGATTAGTATTAGATTCTTGTAAAAGAGGTGTGTAGAATATTCTAGAGAGTTGGAGAGAAGTGGAGAAGTGGGGAAATGAAAATAATGACTTGGCATCTCATTTACATAGCTTAGAAATCTGACTCGTTGGGAAAATATACGGACACTTATATGGTCCGTATAAACTTATACGGTCCGTATAAGTAACCGTGAAATCACCCTAACAAAGAACTCATTTATGTAACCATTATACGGTCCGTATAAGTGGTCGTATAATCCATTTTTCTCCGATCTTGATCTCGTCGACTCGTTTGATCTCCAATCCTTATGGAACCTTCTTAACACTTGTTTAACACTTCATTAACAATCTAAGGGGCGTTATAACTCTTCTTTAAAACATCATTAAGTTAACATTAACTCGGTACTTTGCAAATCCTTTCCGATACACAACGTATACCTCGCTTTTCTTGACGAACTTCCTTCTCTTGCGTCAAACGTCTTTGAAATCTTAATTAGAACCATTAAATTCTACTTCTTACTTGTGGGAACATCGTATACTTCTTACCCTGCTTTAGTCTAACTATCATACAATGACATGAATTTTTCTGAAGTGTAACATTTGCTTTCGAAGCAAGATTATGTGGGTTGAAGTTCTTCCAGTATAAGGTATGTTCTTCACTATATCTTATATTGAGTTGATTTGGAAGTTAGTAAGTCATAAAGGTGAATCATAAAATATTGTGTTGTAGATGTTGGCTATGAATGGAATTTGAAAGGAAGTTTAGAATCCATTTGAACACTAAGTTCAATATAATCTCTTGGCCGTGGAATTGTTGATGTTGTTATTGATATTTTGGAGTTGTTTTGGAATTTGGTGGAAAGGCGGTGATATCGAGGAAATGCTTCCAAAATTACTGCTCACTTAATAGTTTAGTTTGACCTTATGAATGTTCCAACGACTTAACCCCGGAATGAATCATCTTGAATGTAGATTGTAAGCTCACAGATAATAGACGTTGAGTGGTTAAGTAAGGAAAGAGGTATGTAATGGCTATCCTTTCTTTTCTTGGCATGATCCGCATATAATAAGTGTTTATCGAATCTTAAAGAAAGAGAACTATTGTTTAGAGCTGTCATAGAGATGTAACATTTCTAAATGTGGCATTGTATCTTGCAAGGGATTCCTATCCGCTTCTTAGTTCTTTGTTGATAGAAGAGTTAGCGAAAGACATGTTGACATCTTCATATTTTTCAGCCTACACATGATTTATGCAACACCTCGTACCTTTTAACTAGGTTACGTTCATGATTTGGGGCCTGGAAGACCAGATGAGAAGTGTGGAAAATAAATTCATCTCAGTTCAGCAAAGTCCCTCTCATAGGACCAATTATACGGACCGTACTTTCAGTTCGTGTATTGTAGGGGGAAGATTTCAGTTTCTACCAAAGTTCTAAAAATATTATACGAACCGTACTTGTGTTCGTACAACATTATACGGACCGTATTATAGTTCCGTAAAACTCGTTTGAAAGTTCTCAGTGTTTGGATTTTAAACGTTGTCAAATATTTTTGAGTTATATGGACCGTATAAGTCGACCGTATAATTTCCCGATGTAGTTAAGTATAAACACGTCATTTTCAATTCTTTTTCCACTTTTCACATTCCCTAAGTGTTACACCTCGAAAATTTTTTCGTTGATGCACAGTGAATGGGCGAACAAAGAGCACGAAGAGCATGGTATTTCGATAAGTAAGAAATAGCATTTGATGACCTTAAGTAAGATTTCAAAGACATTCGATGTTAGACGAGAAAAGTTGCCAAGAGAAGGCAAGGCATACGATAGATATCGGACGAGAATTATGAGTAACGAGTTGATGATGAATTAGTGATGTTTTGGAGAAGAGTTATAACTCCCCTTAGATTGTTAATGAGGTGATAAATAAGTGTCAAGAAGGTTCCATAAGTATTGGAGATAAACGAGACGACGGGAACAACTTCGAAGAAACTGTGGGTTTCACGACCACTTCCACGGACCCTGTAACCTTATACAGACTTTGGAAGGGTTTGGAAGGGTCCGTCGAAGTCCCAACAGAGATGGTGGCTGGCTGGTGGTGAACCACGACCAGAACCACGAACCACACAATGTTCCACGGACCGTGGAAGAGTCCGTGGAACTCCCGACGGGCTGAATTATTTCAAGTCTATAAGTGATCCCAACTTCATTATTTTCATTCTAACACTTTCCCACCTCTCTCTAAAGTCTCTAGAACATTACAAATTTTAAAAAGAAC
>NW_026722463.1:0-7552 GCF_029784015.1 Lycium ferocissimum | reverse complement strand
ATATGATTTGATATGCATTATGTTTTCTGAGGTCTCGGACAAGGTATTACCTTTTATACTTCAGATCTTAATCATAGCTCCGTCTGTTATATTTCTGCATTCCTGTCCTTGGTTATGATTATACCTGTTACTTTTCCGCTTTACATACTCGGTACACTTCCGTACTGACCCCCTGTTCTTTGGGGGCTGCGCTACATGACCGTGTGTACAAAGACCGCGTGATACGCCACCAGCCGTAGGATATCCGTCTCGTCGTTTGGAGTCGCTCCCCTTGATCCGAGCTTGTACTTTTGGTATATACTTCGTCATACATTCGTACATGTACTTATTTGGGTACGGCGGGGCCCTGTCCCGTCTTCTGATTCCGTTATGTATGTTAGAGGCCTGTAGACATGTATGTGGGTTATGGCTATGTCTGTACAGTATATGTACACGTGATATGTTCTAGGAGGTTCCCCCGCCATGGCAGCCTTGCCGGCTCGCCTATATATGTGTATGTGGATATGTTGGCTCTGTATGGCCTTGTTGGTATTTTCTGTGTGTAGGTTAATTTTGGTTAGTAAGAAAAACGAGGAAACTACTCCGCCAAATTTTTCTAGATATTTGAGTTACTATTTTTGGGCTTTTGGTACGTACGGGTGCCCAGGTAGGGCGCTAGTCTCGGCCTACGGGGCTGGGTCGTGACAGTATCAAACCATATGGAGTCACTTATGGACATCAAGATCATAATCGTCATTACAGGCTCGATAGATAAGGGAGTGACCAACGCTCGAGGGTCAAGACAATAGTCACATTAAATTCTTTCCAAATGTCATTAGACTTAAACATAGAAAAGTCTCGGGCCCCACGGATATGCGTCAACCCAATCCGGGCCCGCCCATGATAGTTAAAGTCGTTATACGTTATGGAATCACCTGCGAGCATATCAAAGCAATCCGGTTCTGTCTATGAAAGTTACGGACACTTTTTGACATAAGATTCTTTAGGAACAAAACCGTTTACATAATATTTCAAATCCAATCATATCAAAGACATAAGGACCATATCTCTACTACATTAAGAATACCAATATCAAGAAATGAATACGAATCGTAAACATGCTCGGATCATAAGAATAGAGTTACCCCGGGGATCGTGTCATGGCTTACTTACTCTAAGACATGCCAAAAGAAGGAAAGGGTAAGCTTTACATACCTCGTCCGCTTCTTAAGCTAATCCAAACTTAATTCTCGGGCCTCCCAAGATCTACAGTAATGTCATTAAATACCAAACGTTAGCTACAGCTACTTAGACTCCATCCCCAAACTAGCACGTAATTCTACAAAAATTTGGGCAGCATTTCCCCTGTAAATTCAACAACCCCGAGAATTCAACTCGGCCAATTCATCAACAACAATACCAACAACCATACTAATAACATCAATAATCAATTTAAAACGCATTCTAACATTAACAACCTTCTCCCGCATAATGCGACGACATTCACTTACATTCAATCCAACTACGCCCAATCAAGTCAACGCCAATGCTTATACATTCAAGTACTAATCCGAGAGCATTCAAACAAGATTCAAGGACGTTTTAAACAATCCGCACAATATTTCAAACAATCCAAACAATATACAATGCCACCCGAAATCACCCCAAACCCGAGATCAACACAACAACACATTCTTTCTTCCAAATTCATCAACTACACCAACAATTCACACATTGACAATATCATTCCCATAATTACAAGAAACTAGCTTAAAAGTTCGTTAACTTCTACAACAAGTCACAAACGATTATAACTTCAATTTGCACCATTAAACTTTCATTTGCATCCTAGAATCCACAACACAACAACCCAAGAATACTAAATAAAATTAATTCATTCCCAACATACAAAACAGCCCATTTTCGGCCAACACCTCAACACACAAGTTCCATGATTTTCATCCATTTCCCCACACTACAACAACACCCAAACATGCTAAATACAATTAATTCACCATTCTTACACAACATTATATATATGCAAGGCCAAACATCAATATACACGGTTCAACATCAACATCCATATTTTCATGAATTTCATTCATTTCTACATACTACAACATACACAAACCATCCATAACATATAAAAGAGAAGATTGAACCTTACCTTCTTCACTCAATTCCTTCACTCGGCTAGGGCTTGTTCTTGCAAGAATGAGTGTTTTGTTTGTTCCAACAACTACTCCACTTTAATAAGAACCTTCCACTTGGTTGAATTGCTAGAAGAAATAATTTTTTTGATCAACTTTTGTTCTTGCTCTTTCTCGGTTAAGCTTGGTCGAATGGCCTTTTCTTGTTTTCTCCAAGTTTCTTGAAATTTCTAAGGTTGGAAGATGAAAAATGTGGTCAATTAATCATCTTACCCATACTTATAATACTCATCCATGTGTCCATGGCCCACACATAACTTGGACTAATTAAAATTAGCCAAACCATGGGTGGGAATCCACCTCATGCCACACGGCCCACTTGGCCATTTTCATGAAATTAATTAACTTTCCATAATTCACTTTTAACCCCAAATTTTTCCTTAATATTCCATGCCACAAAATCATAAGCAACTTATGTCTTAAAACAAGGTCGTGGTTAAAAGTCTCGACTTCGTATCCCGGAATAGTCTTGTCCCTAACTTATCGTGGTTAACTCGGATTGTCCCGATGTACAAAATACGGGATATAACATCCTTCCCCCCTTTAGAACATTCGTCCTCGAATGTTCAACTAGTCTCATAAGGTCTTATAAGGATCCCGGGGGTTTCCTTTATTGCCATAGCATACAATCTCATCTACTGATCATATTTCTTCTTCATCTCTTCTTCAGCTTCTCAAATCATTTTATAATCTCCCTTTTTCTGGCTTTTGGATCTTACTAGCTTGTCTCGGCAAGGAATCTTACCCGAAGCCCGAGCATCCGTATTAAACATATTGTAGTGTTGATTGTCTCCATCTTGCATTGGCATCTCTCGCACCCGCTTCCCCCCTTTGAGGGGGTGTACTTATACTATTACCCAATTATACCTTGCCCTATGTCCGCATTTTTTTCCAATCTCAATTAGGCGGCACTTTTATTCCGACATTCTGATCCCCTCGCCGTTCATCTGCTCACTTTCTTTCTTTTCCAAATGTCATTGTGTTAGTACTTCCCAAGCGTAACCTGTGGTGAAAACGGCATCAGCTTGTCCTGTGGTATTTGTGCCATTTACTTTCCTTTTCGCTTGAATTTCGTTACCCTGTCCGATTAATGTGTCACACCCCAATTTCCGTTAGGGCGTCACGGGCACCCGACCCTTACTTAGGGCCGAGCGAACCCGCTGACTAACGTAACACTCATACCCATACTGGGCCCACAAAACATAGCATACACACGTAATGAAAATTTTTCAGAAAACAAACATGCCTCTCGTTTTTTTTTTCAAACCAAATAAAATCTGCAATAGTATAAAATCTATAATATAAGGCATAACAGTACTTCGGCTTATATAGCCGCTTGCCAAACACATCGGTAACACAATACATACAAACACACCGGCTTACGTAGCCGCTTACAAACAGACCCGACATATCATACACTCGACACGTCGTCTCGCAAAGTCTCTATCACAACTTCGAACACCATACAAAGCACTCGACTCGGCGGCACTCCGGAGGAAATGGAGCTCGCCAATCCAACCGGGAGCATCTTCACCGCTATCATCCCCAGGCTCATCCGTGGGTACTCGCGTGGCATGAAACGTGACCCCGAAGAAAGGGGGTCGACGGGGGCTGATATGCGAGCATGTAAGCATAGCATACATCAAACGAGAACATAACCAAAGTAGGAATTACAAAAAAGTGAAGTCGTAGTAACCCAACTGTCTAAGTACTTACATCCGACACACAAATCATGCATACTCATACCGAACGCATCGTAATCATATGGAATGACGGAACCGATGTGGGATCTGCTCATCATCGGTGATCAAACTCATCATCGGAGAACAAACTCATCACACATCATCACATATCAAATGCGGTCCATGTGGACCGGCGGACGAACGTGGTCGCCACCCTGTCTGGCGCCACAACACGACGCAACTCCCGGAAGATTTCAAATCTCCGTATCCCCGAACACAACACATCATCACAACACATCATAAGCCATATCACGGCATAACTTCATAAACGGAACCGGCCCTATGGCGAGGTCTCGGGAACCGTAACACAGATAACCCGAGAATATATCATAGTGCGCACGATCATATACCGGCCCGGGATCCGGTGGAAGAGGTAATACAAAACGCACGAACAGATCGTAAGTAGCCACACGCATATCAGACATCATCACAGACTCAACCGAATAATCAAAACGAACCCTCTTTTTTTGAAAGTCCAAAACCATAGTCAAAACTAGTTTTTTCTCCCGAATCTCGCTCGGGCATGTCAAACCGAACTTTAGAAATCACAATTATGTATCAAAATCATGGGCATAAAATCCTTATTTCCAACTCGACAAATACATAAATAAATAGTCATAGTGAAGAAAATGTTAAATTTTTTCGAAAAATCCATAAAAGTAGCATAGAAAGGCCGCGGGCCCCACGGACGGGTGCCGACCCCCGTCCGAGCCCGACTACGAGGGGTAGGGGAGAGTGATGTCTTATGAACTTACATATTATGTTTTGGGGTGTTTCGAGGTCGTATGCAAAAGTTACGGACGTTTGAAGTTTCGGAGTCGTTTAGGCATATACCTCTTTTGAAAACAAAACTCTTTTAAAACCAAATTCTTTTGAAAACGTAACTCTTTTGCAACCTTAGAAATTTAGTCATACAAAAGACGTGAGGATCGTAACTCGACTGCATTAAGGGTACGAATGATAAGAAACATATAAAAATCGCTTACGCAACACTTCAAACTCAATCATATCCAAGACATGCGGAACACGCCAAGGATGCCAACGTCAAGCAAATGCAAATCACAAACCTACTCAAATTTTACGAATGGAGTTACCCCAAGGCACAAATCATGTCATACCTTAATCCGTCTAAAACATGCCAAAAGAAAGAAGGGTAAGCTTCACATACTTGCTTGCTTCCTAAGCTAATCCAAACGTAAGTTCGTCTTCTCAAAAAATCTACAACAACATCAATAGGCATCGAACATTAGTCCGGTATTAAAGGATCCAGTTCCAAACCATTGCTTTTTCTACCAAAAATTGGGCAAAGCATTTCCCCCTATATATTCACCAACCCCGAGAATTCAACTCGGCTAATATCGACAACAACCAAACCAACAACCATCTAAACAAGATTCAAGAACATTCCGGACAATCCGCAAAGTATTCAAGACAATTCAAACAATATGCTATGAAACCCGAAACCTTCCAACTTAATGAGTACGACAATAATGCGTTTCTTTCTTTCAATTTCACAAACTACGTCAACGGTTCCATACATTACCACACTACCTTCATAATTATAAGAAAACATAATAGAACCATATTGACTTCCAAAACAGCCCACAACACTACAGCTTCGACATAAGTCATTATACCTTTATTTTTATCACATAATCCACAACAAACGACAACCAAACGTTACATAAAATTTGTTCATCATGCTCCTCCCAAAACAGCCCCTATCCACGGTTACACATCAACATCATATTCCATGACTTTTCATTCATTTCTACATGCCAAAACAACTTGCAAACATGCTACATACACTTAATTCTTCACCTCTACACAACCACACATATACACGGTTCCCAACACACACTCACGGTACGCCCTCAACATGCATGTTTTCATGATTTCCATCCATTTCAACACACTACAACAATACACACAACAAGCCAAATACAATTAATTCACTATCACCACACAACACACACAACTCACGGCCAACCTTCAACTTCCGCAACTCAACTTCAACGGGTATATTTTCATGTTTTTCATTCGTTTCTACGTCTTTACAACATCAACAAATCATGCATAACACATAAAGGAGACTTGGAACTTACCTTCTCCCTTCTACTTGTTCATACGGCCATGGTGTGGTTTTGCAAGAATAAGAGCTTTGCTCAATTCAACAACTATCTCATGTTGTTTAGCACCTTCCCAAGAGTAGAATTGTTTGAGGAAACTATTGTTTTTTTTTCTTTCTTCACCCCTTTTTTTCCTTGGTGTTGCTCGGCCAAGGAGAGAGCCGAATGGCTCTCTCTCCCTTTCTCTCAATGTTTCTTGAATTCTCTATGGATAAATGAAGGAAAAGATGACTTGGTCATCTTTTAAATTTCCAAGTAAAATGAGAACATGTGGCCTTGGCCCTGATTGTCTTGGCCGGCCACTTTGACCCTCGACTTGATTTCCAAGTTTTTCTTAATTCGTTTTTGGTCCCAAATTTTCCAACTTTCATTCTCTAATTTTTCCTTATTCCAACCTTACCCTTAACACCTCATATCAACAAAAGATGAATATGCGACTTATGCATCGAGACAAAATCAACAAAACCGAAAATTAAAAGTCTTGTCCGTAGCTCGTCGCAACCAACTTAGAATATTCCGACGTACGAAGTACGGGGTGTAACATAATGCCTTCCATATACCACCATGTTGGTTGCCGGGATACACCTATCCGCTGATATAACCATGTATCGGATATCATGTGTGCACCTATATGAACATAATTACTATTATCTTGCTCGCATGAAAATGTTTCCAAACAACATTCAAACTTACCACAATTCTAGGCACCGCGTGATGCACTTCCTTTCTCTTCACCAGTCTAATCCGCCTCGGCCTACGCGACCTCTTAAGGTTTCGGCCCACTCTGTTTACTCTAATTCCCTTAGGCTACTCTAGCTTCTCATTTGCTTCCTATGTCTAAATTTATAAGATTTTCGGAGAGCAACTGGTCGCCCATCACAAATTTCTCACTCCACGACACGCTTAACCTTGAAACCTAGATGGAATACGATGCTCTACAATGCTAATATTGTCACGACCCGTGGCCGTGGCGGTGCGGTGACACCGAATATCTTTTCCCGTACTTCCCCAACCCGGGCGAACTGTTCAAATATTTATAACAAAGGCCAAAGGGGGCCAAATTTCCAAAAATCGGGGAAAATTTCCAAAAAAATTTCCCACGAGTTTTCCCTTTTTTTATGGACCCCCCCAAAATAACCACCGCGGAAAAAAACCCCCAAAAACGCGCGGGGCCCGACGGGGAATTTTCATATGCGTATCGGAGGGGCCCCCCCGGAAAAAATCATATACAAAGGGGGCCGGCGCGCGGGGAATCGCCCTTTCAACGAGATACAAACACGGTTTACAAAGAAGGGACGACCCGCTACTATGTCCACGGACCTGCAGACAAAAGGGGGCGGAATCATATGACGGGACGGGGCCGGGGGTCCCCAATAGATCAAACATACATGGGGGGTTTCGTAACGAATTTTCCCAAAAAATAAACCCGAATCAAATGGAAACGATCCCAAGGGAAAAAATGTGGCCCCGCGGGGAGGAACCCACGTTTCCT
>NW_026722462.1:0-7092 GCF_029784015.1 Lycium ferocissimum | reverse complement strand
CACACTCGATATGATATGATATGATATGATATGGCCATTTGATATGCTACGATATGTACACATTCTCGATATGATCCGATATGTTTAGGGCGCCAGCCCGTCGTGGCGACCACTTTTTCGTTTGCCGAGTCCCATGACGAGGGCCGCTTATGGCATATTTTCTCGCTACGCATCCGTTTATGTTTATGAGTAAGGCGTACTTCGATACTCCGGTTATTACTTTTATGTTCTCGCATATTCGTTTGGTTATAATTTCGTTTTTGTTGGACTCTATGCTTTACATACTCGCACATATTCCGTACCGACCCCCGTTCTTCGAAATTGCGTTTCATGCCACGTGTACACCCAGATGAGTACGGGCTTAGTAGGAGATGTCCCAGCGGCGTTGGAAAGCTCCAATTGCTCCTGGAGTGCTGCCGTGTCCGATTATGCATGATATGTGTTCTGACTGTTTGTTAGAGACTTTGCGGACGCAGCGTGGGTTCGGGATGTCGGTTACGTAGGCGGCTCCACCCGCCCGTCATGTCATTCCGTGTTATGCCATAATTTTCATATGATTACATATTCTTCGTCGATTTGTACACTACAAAGGATATTTCCGTAACATTTGTTGTATCCTCTCATTTTTGTCCGATTAATAGTCTTGAAGTTTATGTATGTAATACAAGAGTCGATTAGTTCGCTTCGGCTCCGAACGCGGGGTCGGTGCCCATCACTCCCAAGAAATCCGTGGTGTGACAAAGAAGAAACCCTTACGGTAGGAAATGAGGAAGTTAAGGGTGACCAAGGAAGGAAAGGAGTATGACAAACAAAGACGAGCAAATTCCAGTATGAACAAGATGTATAGAGCGGAATAAGCCAGAAGCGTGAGAAGAACCATGTTTAAAAGTGAACATATTTTATATAAGCAGCAAGCAGACGGTGATGCCACCTGCAAGTATTGGTATGTAAAGCTTATCCTTCTTTCCTTTTGGCATGTCCTAGACGCAAGCGAGTTGTGATATGTTATGAGTCTTGGAGGTAATTCTATTTTTTTTTTTTTAAATCCGAGCATGTTTGTGATTCATAATTGCTTCTTAATGTTGGCATCCTTAATGTGGTCAAGCTATGGACCATATGTTTTTGATACGATTGGATTTGAAATGCTATGTAACCGGTTTGCTCCGAAAGGATCTTATGTCTACAAATGTCCGTAACTTTCACAGACCGAACCGGATGGCTTTGATATGTTCCCGAGCAACGTTCGGAGGAAACTTGATTTGATTACTGTTTTGGCTTTTAAATGAGGGCTTGTTTGATCATTCTGTTGAGACAGTAATAAAGATTTATGTGCGTATAGTTTCTCGGTTCGTAAATGATGTGTTTTCCGGAGGATGATGTATCCGGTTCGCCGAGCCTCTTTTTGGCCGGAAACCGTGTATGGATTATGGTGTATGATGTGTCCGGTACGCCGAGCCCCTTTCGGCCGGGTACCGTGTATATATGTATGATGTGTATTTCGAAATATGATGTGATACGAAGTCTGATATGATATATGATGATTTGATATGATATATGACGATATGATCAGTTGGTTTCAAACCCAGTGGTGGGGCAAACCCAATGATGAGGCAAAATTCCACATTGGTTTAGGCAAATCCAACATTGGTTTAGACGAATCCCACATCAGTTAATGTCAGCTCATATGATGAGTTATGATGTGACGATGTGCTACGGTATGTATATATATGAGTTGTATTCCGGAAACATGTAACGATGGGCTAAGCCCATTTACTCAAATGAAGTTAGTGCGGAGGCCAGACGAGGCATGGTTATGGTTGAATGAAGGACCTTTTTCCATACCGCAGGACAGACAAGAGAAGAGAAGACGGGGTAGAACAGGACATAAGGACTAGTAAAGCGGCGCTGAGGCATTCCTTGGACTAATTAGAAAACCTTCGCGTATTCTTACCGAGAGTGCAACATAGTGAGTGACGGGAGAGTAAAGAGCGAGAGAGACCTTCGAGAGTGGAAGCGGACTCAAGGAGACACTTAGAATAATGGACGAGTGAAGTAGAAAGAACAGCTATTAGCGGCCGGGAAAATCTTAGAGAAAAGAGGAAATACTGTTCTCACGAATGGAAATTTGGAGAAAAAAAAGAGTATGCCACTCTCATGAATGGAATAAAGAAATCCACTGGATGTTGGGAAAAAGGTTCGTAGACCGCTAAGTGGCTTGATATGAAAGCATATGCTATGGAACTATATGAATTGTCGTTGGAAGCTATACCCGACTACAATTATAAAGAGTCCGCACCGGAAAGCTAACGAGAATAAAGACCGATGAAAGGACCGTTAATATGGGGGAAATCGGAGATGTGAGTACGGTGACAAGAAAAAGGGAGCATCATAGGCGATAGATGGCTATGACATGATAAGTCAAGGCTACGAATGAAGACAAGATTCGGATAAGAGTAAAATGTTAGCTAAATTCCGATCAATTACAGGAAGGCAAGGAAGCGGAAAAAGTGGATTGCAAGCAATGAAGGAATCAAGTAAGAACGAGAAGAGACTGACGTATGCTTTAAGGTAGGACTAAGTAACTGATAATCGAACCCTAAGGGGGGATAACTGTTCCCAAGGAGGAAAGAGGTATTACACCCCGTACTTCCCGTACCTTGGGATCCGTTGAAGATATGGTCAATAAAGATGCAAGGTTATAGGTGCTTGGGTTACGATTATAAGGATCCGAGTTTACGTAACGGTCATGGAGGATTTAGAAGACCGGTGCATTAAGGGATCGATGAATGAACTGTATGCGATGGCTATAAAAAGGGAGCTTCCCCGAGGTGCTTAGGAGACCCCGTACGACTAGTTGAACATTCGAGGACGAATGTTCTAAAGGGGGGAAGGATGTTATATCCCGCATTTCGTGCAACAGGATATTCCGAGTCAATTGCGAAAAGTTAACGACAGGGCTATTTTTTTTCAACCTCGTTTTAAGGTACAAGTCGGTTATGATTTTATCGATGGAAATATTAAGGAAAATTTGGGGTTAAAAATTAATTTTGAAAAGTTAAGAGTTCATGAAATTAAAGGCCAAGGTGGAGTGGGCCATAGGGCCACATGTGTTTATTATTTATAGAAGTATAAGATGATAATTAAATCATCTTTGTCATTTTCATTCAAGAAAATTCTAGAAAATTTCTAGAAAATTGGAGGAAAAAAAAAAAAAAAAGAGGAGAAGCATACACATGACCGGCCATGTGCATGCAATTATATATATATATATATATATATATATATATATATATATATATATATATATATATATATATATATATATATATATAAGTGATGAGAAAATAAGACAATTCATCATTTTAAACTTGGAAAATTCATGAAGCTTGGAGAGAAAGAAAAGAGGGGCAACATTCGGCCATGGTGGCCGAACATGGCACCATGGAAAGAGACCAAGAAAAATTATTTTTCTTCTATTTTTTCCCACCAAATGGAAGGTCCTCTATCATATGGAGTAAGTTGTCGGAAGAAGAAAACCATTTGTTTTACAAGAAGCAAAGCTTGGCCGAGGAAGAACATGAATGGAGAAGGTATGGTTCAATCTTATTTTTCATGTTTCATGGATAATTTGAGCATGTTGTGATATGTAGAAATGAATGAGATACATGGAAGTGTGATGTTAAAGTGTAGCCCGTGTACGCGCGTGTTCAACCGTGTGCATGTAGAGTTTTGTTGGGGTGATGAATTAATTGTGTTCAACATGTTTGTGTGTTGTTGTAATGTGTAGAAAATGAATGGAAATCATGAAGATGACTGTGATGGTGGCGTGGCCGAATAGGGGCTGCCATAGTGTAGATGGAGTGAATTGAGTTTACTTGATATTTTGCTTGTTGTTGTTGTGAGTTTTATGGTGAGAATGAATGTTTGATGACTCATGTTGGAGTTGTAGTATTGCGGGCTGTTTTGGAAAACTAATATGACTTTAATATAGCTTCCTGTATTGATGGAAATGATGTTGCTAACATATGGAAATTGTTGATATAGTTTATGAATTGGAAAGAAAGAAGTGTGTTGTTATTGTTCTAGTTGAGTTGAAGGTTTCGGGTAAGATTGGATGTTGGTTTGGACATCTTGAATTACCTATCGATATTGTTATTATGATTGTTGGTTTGGTTGTTGTGATTTGGCGAGTTGAATTCTCGGGGTTGATGGATTATAGGAAAATGTCGCCCAAATTTCCGTAGACAAAGTGTTAGTTTGAAATCGGATTCTTAAGTGCTTATGGCTAATGGTTGATATCTAATGACGTGATTGTAGATCGTGAGAAGCCAAGGCATAAGTTTGGATTAGCCTAGAACGGCCAAGGTATGTTAAGGCTCGTCCTTTCTTTCAAAGGCATGATTCTTAGAGTACGATTTCAAAATGCTTCCATAACTTTATTGTTTCCAAAGTTTTGCTTTCAAAAGAATTTTGTTCCTAAACGAGTCCGAAACTACGAACGACCGTAACTTTCACATACGGTCTCGGATTGCTATGAAACGTTCGTAGAAGTCTCTATAACGAGTAATGACCTTTAACTTTCATAGGCGGGCCCGGATTGGGTTGACGCTCGTCCGTGGGCCCCGCGACTTTCCTTGTTGGTTCTAACGACCTATTCTTGCAAGAATCCTGACATGTCTGTATCTTTCCAAATCGGAGGTTTATGACTCCGTAAGCTTCCATGACAACAACGATGGATATGTTTTACAATGACAACGATGATGTCAAAAATGAGAGTATTTTCCTACGATGAATATGATGATGATGATTTCATGTTTAAAGGCTTCAAGTCTATGCTTTCAATGACGAGATGAGAATGTTGAGCTATTTCTTGATTTCTCAATTTTATTCCCCGAATGATGACTATTTCTGCTGCATTCTAAAGTATATGAATTGATGCTTATGATCCCGTTTTATGTTTCCTCGTGAAGTTATTCTTTTCAGGAAGGCCTCACCTTATAATAATCGTTCCTTCAAGGTGAGACAAAGCGACCATGAGTATTCCATAATACGATCGGAGGTTACCGACCTTACGTCACTCCGATAGATACATGATTTTCGTTCGGGGTCTCATGCATGCTACCTATATGATATATGAATATGATATATGTATATGTATACGGGGAATATGGGAAAAGGGCGAGAGCGTTATATACGCGTAACCACCCGATCGCTTGGTATAATATGACATGATACCGTCCCGGACGCGGGATGCTCCGACGCGGATACGTGGTTATGGATCGGGCCGTACGTTCCCACACACTAACTTATATGGATCGGGCCGTACGTTCCCGGCACTAACTCATATGATCGGGCCGCACGTTCCGCAAGAATATAATATATATATATATATATATGGATCGGGCACACACGTTCCGCGACCGAACATGCACGGTTCCGCCAAAGGGCACCCGCGATGCGTGTTACTCTTTATCTCTTAAATACCCTATGTTTTCGTCTTATTACTATTCATGCTTTGTATCCTCTAAAATGTTTTACTCATGCCTTATATACTCGCAAGAGACATTGTTTGTACCGACGTCCCTTCGGACGCTCGCGTTCATGCCGCGTGTGTACACCTGCATGAGTCAAGATATTAGCGTAGATGTTCCGGGCCGATCGGGCGAGCTCCACTTTCTCCGGAGCGCCCGCCGAGCCGAGCATTATGATATGGTTTCATGTTCCATGTTAGAGACTTTACGTACAAGGTCGTGTACGTAGGCGTTCGCAGGTAAGCGTTCCATAAGCCGCGGTCACGACCCAACCCCGTGCCGTGATCGGTACCCGAGCCGGGCACCCGTACGTACCTATTAACCATAATCAACATACAAACAGATTATGCGTATACGCAGTTCAATATCGACTATAAGTGACATGATCGTATCTCGATACTTAAATAGTGACACACGCCCCCGTAAATAACAAATACATATACATATGTATATACATTCCGCGGTCACAATATCCAGCGGAGAATATCATACGTGAGCCAGAAAGGCCAACATCACACGGACACAAGGAAACAGAAATTACCCATAACCCACACGTATATGTCTACAGACCTCTAAGAGTCATAACAATCATATGACGGACAGTGCCCCGCCGTACCCATGAACGAACATATGTACAAGATAATTTAAAATGACAAAGCACTAAAATGTATAGGCTCCGGATCAGCGAGCACTTCATGAAAGGTATCGTATGTCCTAAATCGACGGACCTCCGAATGTGTACCGTATTCCCGGCGGACGGCACTTAAAGAAAGGGGTCAAATTTAAAAAATGTACCGAGTATACAAGGCATGAAATAAAAAAAAATAGAAACGGAGTCATAATCAAAATCCGAGGTGCGTAAAGTAAATGCAATATTCGAAATATCAAAATGCTTTCAAAATATTAAAATGCTTACTAATAAAACATAGTATCATGCATAAGGCTCTAGAACCGTGGTCGCCCGCCCGTCGTTGGCGCCACAACACATCATACTCCGCGTTTTTATGTTCCCGTATCCCCGTCACACAAAGACGTCACATATATACCACTGCATCCGGCCAATAGGGGCGCGGCGTACGGACACATCATAACTCCATTATCCACGGTTCCCGGCGCGGGCTCGGCGAACCGGACACATCATACTCCGGAAATATAACATAATGCGCACGATGACATCCGGCCCCGGGACTCGGTGAAAGGAGTGACCATAATGCACGAGCAGAGTCGTGAGAGACCATGTGCAATTTAAAAAAAACTTTCCAAAAATGTAATGGAAAAACCAAATGAAATTATATTAAATTTTTTCGAAAAAAAAATCATTATGAATAGTACAAAAGAGCCGCGGGCCCCACGGACGGGTGTCGACCCCCACCCGAGCCCGACTACGAGAGTTAGGGGAGAGTTATGTCTTAGGAGTTTACCTATTATGTTTTGGGGCGTTCCGAGCTCGTATGCAAAGTTACTGACGTTTGAAGTTCGGAACCTTTTGTAGCGAAATTCCTTGTAAGGCTTTTAAAATCTAATCTTAAAATCATAAGAACCTTAGTTTAACTAAATGACT
>NW_026722461.1:0-6893 GCF_029784015.1 Lycium ferocissimum | reverse complement strand
CTAGCACGCTTAACTTTAGGATCAGAAATTCGAGTTCTAACGCTAGTAGATCGCGTCGACCTCGCCGCAGCCCCCAAAAGACATAACCCGGGAGAAATTTTGAAGTCCCGGAAAGAGGAAAACGTCCTCATAAAACCCCCCGACTAGAAAGGGTTTCCCTTACTAATCAATAATTATCTAATATTTCTTGGGCTTTCCCAAAATTTCCCTTCCCCGGGTGGCACTTATATTCCGACGATAAGTGTCCAAAGTTCTTTTGGGAAACGGTACCCTTTGCCTCAACCTACACCACCCGGGCCTTTTAAGCCTACCGTCTTTGTCGCGTAAAGGTTCCATTATTTTCGAGGTGGAATCGTGTGCACACAGTACCCCTTAATGCTTTATGCCTTTTTTACCCCTACTATGTACCCAACACATGCTTCTAACTTACTCAAAAACATACCAAGTTCGTCCCAATCATGGTCTTATCTTGCCACCATGTCATCGCACTACACCTTTAAATTCATAACTATGTATTTCCCCTTACCATATTTCTCCCGTCTATGTCCATCCTTCCTTTCTGCGCAGGAGGAATTTTATAATACCTCCATGTCCTTCGGAAAATACTATTCCTAAAAATTCCCTTCATTTCCAAATCATTTTCCCCGTTCATCCCTATTTGTTCTTACCAAAAAACCATTTCCCACACCCATTCTACCCGTTGCTCATCTTTCTATGGCTTGGTCTTTCGCTTCCGTAAATCGATCGTTATATCCCGTTTTTTTAAACGTCGGATTATTTGTAAGCCGGGGGGGCCCACACGTTAAGTTTTTTTTGGGGAACATGTGACAAGTTATTTTAATCACTTTGAAAAAGTGAAACACAACTCAGCATGCCCCCGGGGCCAAATCAAGTAAGCCCAAACGAATATTTTTAAGTAACATTTTCTGAAGGCAATTTGATTTCAGGCAAAAGGTATTATAAGTGTGGAATTGAAATATAATAAGAAATAGAAGTTGTAGATAATTGGAATTAGCTTCAACCATGTTACAAGGTTCCTTGCATGACGTTTGCATAAAGGAGATATTGATGTTTTGGGCGTCGGTGTTGTCAAATACAGTCTAAATCTCAGTTCAACCGGTTAGGCCCATGACCCATGTTATTTAAGTGATATTTCATCCCTTCCTCCTCATTTTAAGACCTGGAACAACCAGAAAATTCTGGAGAGATAGAGAAAAAGACTTGGAGAAGAAAAACCAATTTTGACCAAATACTGTTTAATCCGAGAAGCCCATGAAGTGGAAAAAGTGTTATGCAGCTGCGTTGTCTTCAATTTGAGCTAAAAATCAACCAAGGAGGAGAGTGATAACATGGTGGCTTCCTTAAGGTAATATGAAGGTTCCTTTTCATTGTTAACAAGTTTATTTAAAGATTTAACGGATTAGGACGGAAGAAATAGCGATATAAATTCGTTTGTCGGTGTTGATGTGGTAGCCGTATGGGGCTGTTTGAGGTGGGCATGATGAGCTAATTTTATTTAGTATTTTGATTGTTGTTGTGTTGTGGATTTCGTATTTGTTAAATGAAGATTTAATGGCTTGAAATAAAGTTATCGTTTACTTAGGATTATGGAAGAAGTTAATATGACATTAGTATGGTTTCTTATAATTGTAGGAATAATGTTGCTAATATGTAGAATGTTGGTGTAGTTTATGAATTTGGAAGAAAGAAAATGTGTTGTAATTATTCTTGTTGGATTTGAAAGAATTTGGGTAGTGTATGTGTTGGTTGAGCCGCTTGAAATATTGTGCGGGTTGTAGAAGTGTTCTAGAATATTATTGAATGGTTTCGGATTAGTATTTGAATATGTGAACAATTGTGAATTGATATAAATGAAATGTTGTTTGATTATGTAAAAGGAGCTACTAATGTTGGAATGTATTTTGAATAAATTGTTGAAGTTGGAGATATGATGGTTGGCGTTGTTGATAGTTTGGGCAGGTTGAATTCTCGGGTTTGTTGTTAAATTAGGCCGAGTTATATTCTCGAGGATGGTATATTCTAGAGATCTTTGTCAAATTTCAATAGTAACATAAATGGATTTACTTGAGAAATTAAGACAAGTGTTGATTCGAAGATTAAATTAAAGGCTTATAATCAATGTTTGGTATTTGTGACCAATTGAGATTTGAAGCATTTGGGACTTGAATTTGGAGAAGCTTGGAAGCGAGAGAAAAGGTATGTAAGGCTTACCCTTTCTTTCTCTTGGCATGTCACAGATGTGATAGGTTATGGTTGAACCTCGGAGATGATTCTACTCTTAGAAATCCGAGCTTAAATTTGTCCTTTTTCATTGATAGGAATTGAATTAGATCTCTTTATGTTTTGTTGGAAAATAACTTAAACACCTTTAACTTTCACAAATGGAACCAAATCTACTTTAAGACCTTCACGGGTGTGGTTCCATAAAGCTTAACGTCCGTAATTCATGCCACCTCGACGTGATCCGGAGTGGGCCCACTGAGCTCCGAGACCTAACCGTATTGCTCTATTTGGCCGATTTCCGTACAATAGTGGGGTAAAATTTGGCTATCATTCCGAGTTTGTTATGATTCGTATGTATTCTCTCGGTAAAAGTATCTAAAATTCTGATACAAGTGTTTTGCTTTGACCATTCGGACATAAATATTCCGATATAAGTATTTTGATATAAGCATTCGACGTAAGTATTTTGATATAAGTATTCGACATTAGCATTCGACATGAATATTCCGATATAAGTATTCGGTAAAAGATTTTGATTTGGATATGTAATCCGATATAGGATCCCGATGGAGTAATGCACATGAATAATTTGCTACGAACATTCCGAAAGATATCTTCGTAACTGCGATGTTTTGGTTGTCGGACGACGGGGAGTATGATTGTTATTGAGTCTTGAGATGTTGGTAAGTACGCGTGTATGCTCGTTTCGGAGTGGATATGTGTGCATATGGTTTCGGATTTCGGTATATGTGTATGTGTATATGTGTATGTGCATGTGTATGTGTGATATTGACGACTGATACTGTGGCCGCGATGTGTGATATTGTCCGCCGGATACTTGATCATGGTCGTGATATATTGTCGGATTTTGGCCGCGGCATGTGTATGTGTGATATTGTCGTGGATGCAACATAAGTCAGGACATGATATATTTGGATTCTGCGTCGTATGTGTGTGTGTGTTATTGACAGGTATTTAGCCGCGGGGATGTGTGTATGTTGTGTATATGTGATTTTGACGGTCGGATTATGATCGGTCGGTTAATGTCGGCTCATATGATATGTTGATTATCTAGTTGTCTTCTGAACCCTTTATGTATGATTTGGATGTCGGATGTAATCGCTGGTATTAGGACTATTATGCTCGCGTTCGGTACACTTTACTTTCAGATGCCGTTTGCATACTTACGCATATTCCGTACTGACCCTTTCTTCTTGGCCACGCATGAAATGCGTTTCGTACGCGCGGTGTACTCCCGGATGATTAGCGGCCATTAGGAGAATGTTCACCTGGGTTAAGCGACTCCGTTTGCTCTTTGAGTGTTCTTGCGAGTCGAGTTTGTATGATATGCTTTACCGGATGGATGTTAGAGACTTTGCGGATGTTGTCGTGGGTATTGATTGTCATTTCGTGAGCGGCTCTGATGGCCTAACGTGTCATTTTGTGTTATGATACGAGGTCTATATGTTTCTGATTTTGTATGATTTGAAAGCAACGAAAAGAATATTTACAAAGTCGCGGAAGTATATCATGCTTTATTAATTTAGAAAGAGCAAAGGGTTATGTATGTAATAAGAGTCGGCGGGTTCGCTGCTCAAAGTGTTTTAGTCCAGCCCATCACACTTTAATAAGGTTAGGGTGTGACACTGATATTACGCGTGTTCTTAGCTATACATTTCACAATCTGTTACCGCGCTATTATCTCGCCCGCTATCATTTTCGTTATCTCGTAATCTTTATTCGGAACTTTCCCTATAGAAGAACTTCATAAATTCCTCTCTTTTCTTTGATCAATAGCCCACCTTTATACTTTAGTGACATAGATCTCGACATATCTTTTAGTCACTTCCTCGACTTTGCTCATTTTTGTAACAATCATTATTTTATTCACATAATATCCCGTTCGTAATCAATCTTATAGTGTCACACTTCTTAACTTTTTTCACTTTCGGTCAAATCTTATCTTTAATATGTCACAAGTCAGCTTGTAATACATTCATGTCCATCACAATTCCTTTCCTCGATACTCTTTATCTTAATCATACTATTATATCTTTTAACTATAAGCTACAATCATTTCTATATCCCCGTTTATCAATTCAGTCAAGTACCTTAATGTAACACTCTATCAAGATTTGCCGCCTCTCTTAACTCATCCACAATATCCGCAAACCCTTTTCCAAATTCTTTTTACCGTATCGATATCGACCCCCTGATACTATTACCATCAATTCAACAATTAACTTATTTTTCAAGATCGGCCAGACCGACAACTTAGTTAAATCTTATCATTCTTGATAATAACCCTTCAAGACATATCACAAACCTTATCTCTATTCTCTTTTTATTTCTAGGAAAATTTGTGAGAGTTCCCTCTATATTTCTTACTATCTCAAGCACATACGCAGAAATATGAATGCCTCAGCGGGGCCAACATATATATATATATACATATCATATCAAATCACGGCACACGGGGCTCTGAATATCGGCAACAAAAAGATAAAAAATCGCGGACTTACCTCGCATGCCCAACCTGGAACCGGCACTCGTTCCATTTTCCTATTTACTTTCCCTTTTCGATTTTGAAAATTTCATTTCACTCGTACTTCAATACCTTATTTGACATATACCTGTCGTGCCTCTGCTTACCTACGTGCTTTGTAACTTCCAGTATCGTTAGTTGCTTTCTTCTGTCGATGTCGTCCTTCTGCTGAAATCAAGAGTTAGTCTGCGAAATTTCATTTCCTATGACTTGGCTGCATCGCACGATGTTTACGAAGGAGTCACGTTTAAATGCCCGCGACCTCCGTTTATAAGTGTGGCCGGCTTCACACCATGCAACAAGACTCTATGGGACACGATCGTAGACAATCAGAGACGAACCGCTGCGATACCACTTTTTGTCACGACTCCAACCCCGTAGTAGCGCGACTAGTGCCGGCGGGCACCGTACACCATTTCGAGAAATAGCGTACGATTAACTTATACGGTAGCACAAATAGCATATATATATATATACGGAGAAAGTAGAACGTCACCCCCGAAGGTCGTCACAAATGTATATACGGATCATAATCCGTCTTTCAACGAATCTTTATCACACATGTTTGCAGAAGGCTATCATAGTATAGTGACGTCCAAAGACACAAATCACGCGGTAATAACCGAACAAAACATTACCCATAACCCACACATATATGTCTACAGACCTCTAAGAATCATAACTAAATCATATGACGGGACAGGGCCCCGCCGCACCCCTGAATAAACATATACATATGTACAATAACAGAATCTGGACCAAAGTATAGGCTCCGAAACAAGGGAGTGCTCCCAAGATGTACTCGAACAGAATCCTAAGCCTGGTGGTTCATCCAAATAAGTATATGTACTGCGCGGCATGAAACGCGACCGAAGAAAGGGGGTCGATGAATATGTGCGGTATGCAAAGCATGGAATATAGTAAACGGGATCGTAATCAAAACAGAAGTACGAGAAAGTAAATGCGATGTCCCGAATATCAAAATGCTTATAATAAAAACATAAATCATACGTGGGAGCTCTTAGAATATGGTCGCCGCCGTCGGTGGCGCATGCTCTGACATCATACCGGAAGGTTTCATATCTCCGTAACGGAAACATATCACCTAACACTCAAGTACACCATCCCCATAACACAAAAAAACACCAAAAAAAGGGAAACCCCCCCCCTTAGCGAGGGGCCGGAACCTAACACAAGATCCCCAATATAACATAGTGCGCACATACATAACCGGCCCGGACTCCGGGGAAAAAGGTAAATCCATACCAAGCGAGCGGGCTATAGCGTTAGAACATTTTCCCAAAACTCAAAAAAATATTCAAAATGAATATCATTTAAAAAAACCCAAAACGGGAGTCAAATCAAAATTTTTTCAAGTCGCCGGAGCATATCCAATAAACTTTTTGGGCTTATAGATACGACCAAACCATATGAAATACATAAAAGGGAAAAGCATTACAAAAATTT
The DNA here is from genome assembly GCF_029784015.1 of Lycium ferocissimum. Classification (NCBI taxonomy): domain Eukaryota; kingdom Viridiplantae; phylum Streptophyta; class Magnoliopsida; order Solanales; family Solanaceae; genus Lycium; species Lycium ferocissimum. The sequence goes on along the minus strand of NW_026722461.1, from coordinate 637 downwards.
ATAGAAAAAAGGGAAGCAACGCCGAGGGTTAAGCGATATCGACTAAATCCCCTTCAAAAGTTGTTAGCATTACACAAGGGGAAATTCGGGGGCCCCCGGACGAGTATCAAACCAATCCCAGTCCCTTTTGAAAGTTGAGACCTTATTCATTATAAAACTCCTACGAACGTTTCAACGATCCGAGCTCGTTATGAAAGTTACGTCGTTCGTAGTTATAGAATCCTTTTTAAACAACATTTTTAAAAATTTGAAATTCAACGTACAAACGACTTAAAACCATAATTTGACCATATTAAGAAAGTTAACACGAAGTGAATAAGAATCGTATACGTGCTCGGACTTGAAGGAGTTACCCCGAGACTTTCCTTATATCCCGATTTTTGCATATTTGGAAAACTTGAACATAATTTTGGTTTTAGAAAAAGGGAAAATTTGGGTTTTTTTTAGTAAGGGATCCTTTTTGGAAATTTGAACGTGAAAACAAATAAGGCCTAAGGGCAAATTAATTTTTTAAATTTGGGAAATTTTAAGGGACTTAGGGAATTGGGCCAAAAAAAAAAAGAAAACAAAGGCCAAAAGGGGAAACCCCCTACCAGGGAAGTCCTAAATTTAAATTCCCCTGTGATTTAAAAGTTTT